>NW_027491237.1:1997500-2040000 GCF_021521415.1 Bidens hawaiensis | reverse complement strand
TTTTTTCCACAAGGAATTGTGTTGTCTTTCTATGGGATTGCGGTCTTTTTATTAGCTCCTATTTGTGGTGCATAATTTCGTGGAATGTAGGTAGTGGCTATGATCTATTTGATATAAAAGACGGAATAGTGTGTATCTTTCGTTGGGGATTTCCAGGAAAAAATCGTCGGGTCTTCCTCCGATTTCTTATAAAAGGTATTCAATCCGTCAGAATAGAAGTTAAAGAGGGTATTTATGCTCGGCGTGTCCTTTATATGGATATAAGAGGCCAGGGAGCCATTCCATTGACTCGTACTGATGAGAATTTTACTCCACGGGAAATGGAACAAAAAGCTGTGGAATTGGCCTATTTCTTGCGTGTACCAATTGAAGTATTTTAATTAGAAGTTATTTTACCAATAAATGATAAATGAATGCCTTCTCAGTAGGAGCGAAAAAATTGCAAGAATCCTCTCTTTCTAGAACATAACTTAATTGATGTTTCTTCAGAACATTCATTCGAGTTAAAGCAGACTATATGGAACAAGTATAAAAAAACGATTTTGGGGTATCTTTTATATGTATCGAAATATACACAACTCAAAAAAAAATGAATAAAAAATCGAAATATCTCATAATCAACCATTTCGAAATAAGGAAATATCCCCCCTTTTTATTTGCTTTTTACTTGTAGGAATTGAGACTTTATATTCAGATAGATAATATCTTGTCATTTTTTCGACGCTTCTTTTTGTGCTCCTTAATGACCAAAAAATTGGATCTCTTATAATGATAACCAGCCAATTTCTTTCTGTCGTTTTTTGCCACCCTTTTTCATTTCACAAGATTCTTCAGAAAATTCCCTCAATTCTTCTATCTCTGACAACTCATAGTCAGTTAAATTTTTTAGCCATCTTAGATATTTTTATATAATGATAGAAAAGGAATTCTTTCGTATCAAAATCTTAAAAATATTTATATTCATTATAGAATATTGAAATTGAATTTTAGATTGAATTTTCGGAGCATTCATCGAAAGGAGATATGTGCTTCGAATTTTACTATCGGGAAACAATACTTTTTTATTCTTTATTATTTATTCATTCGAATTTTTCGTCTATTTTTCGTCTAGATTCAAATATAAAATAGTGAATAGATTCATATGTTCGATAACTTGTAATAGAACTGATGCGTGAGAGAAATATTAGATTACATGGAGTCGACGAATGAGATGGGTTCATTAACAATTCACAGATGATAAAATGGCAAAAAAGAAAGCATTCACTCGTCTTTTATATCTTGTATCTATGGTAATTTTGCCCTGGTGGATTTCTCTCTTATTACAAAAAAGTTTGGAATCATGGGTTACTTATGGTGGAATCCTAGGCAATCCGAAACTTTTTTGAATGATATTGAAGAAAAGAGTATTTTAGAAAAATTCATAGAATTAGAGGAACTCCTTTTCTTAAAAGAAATGATCAAGGAATACTCGGAGACACATCTACAAAACCTTCCTATAGGAATTCACAAATAAACAATCCAATTAATCAAGATACACAACGAGGGTCGTATTCATATGATTTTGCACTTCTTGACAAATATAATCTGTTTCATTATTATAAGTGGTTATTCTATTTTGGGTAATAAAGAACTTGTTATTCTTAACTCTTGGGCTCAGGAATTCCCATATAACTTAAGTGACAGAATAAAAGCTTTTTCTCTTCTTTTATTAACTGATTTATGTATTGGATTTCATTCGCCCCATGGTTGGGAATTGATTATTGGCTTTGTCTACAAGGATTTTGGATTTGTTCATAATGATCAAATTATATCTGGCCTTGTTTCAACTTTTCCGGTCATTCTAGATACAATTTTCAAATATTGGATTTTCCGTTATTTAAATCGCGTATCTTCGTCACTTGTAGTGATTTATCATTCATTGAATGACTAAAAAATGGTCTACTTAATCCAATTATAATGTTTCTTACGTTGTAGTTGTACATAAGCAAAACATTAAAAATAGCTTTCTATTTCTACCCATCCCGGAGATTCATCCTATATTCCTATATATTAATTGAGTCAAATAATTCCAGTAAATAACAGAATCGTGGATAGGAAACTCCAGTAGTGATCTACCCCAATTTGTTGTAGAAATTTTTGAGATCAATGATTGGACCATGCAAACTAGAAATATTTTTTCTTGGATAAAGGAACAGATTATTCGATCTATTTCCGTATCGCTCATGATATATATAATAACTCGTACACCCATTTCAAATGCATATCCCAGTTTTGCACAGCAGTGTTATGAAAATCCACGAGAAGCGACTGGACGTATTGTATGCGCCAATTTCCATTTAGCTAATAAACCGGTGGATATTGAGGTTCCGCAAGCGGTACTTCCCGATACTGTATTTGAAGCAGTTGTTCGAATTCCATATGATACGCAACTGAAACAAGTTCTTTCTAATGGTAAAAAGGGGCTTTGAATGTAGGGGCTGTTCTTATTTAACCAGAGGGTTTTGAATTAGCCCCTCCTGATCGTATTTCCCCGAGATAAAAGAAAAATGGGTAATCTGTCTTTTCAGAGCTATCGCCCCAATCAAAAATATATTCTTGTCATAGGCCCTGTTCCTGTTCAGAAATATAGTGAAATTACCTTTCCTATTCTTTCCCCGGACCCCGCTACTAAGAAAGACGTTCACTTCTTAAAATATTCTATCTACGTAGGTGGAAACAGGGCAAGGTGCCAGATTTATCCTAACGGGAGCAAAGGTAACAATACAGTTTATAATGCTACAACATCAGGTATATTAAGCAAAATCTTACGAAAAGAAAAGGCGGGATACAAAATAACCATAGCAGATGCATCGGATGGACGTCAAGTGGTTGGTATTATCCCTTCAGGGCCAGAACTTCTTCTTTCAGAAGGCGAATCTATCAAATTGGATCAACCGTTGACATGTAATCCTAATGTGGGCGGATTTGGTCAGGGAGATGCAGAAATAGTACTGCAAGATCCATTATGTGTACAAGACCTTTTGTTCTTCTTCGCATCTGTTATTTTGGCACAAATATTTTTGATTCTTAAAAAGAAGCAGTTAAAGAAGGTTCAATTGTCTGAAATTAATTTCTAAACTTGCGCATTTATCGACATCAAGTTTTTAAAAAGAACCAAATTCTTTTTAGTAATTATGATATAAAAAAAGAAATTAGAAAAGCTTTTTTTATACTATTTTTCTACGAGATGCCAGTAATTCCTTGTACCATATCCCTAGCCATAGTATGTAGATTGTGAAGAAGACTGTTTGACTTGACCCCCTCTTTATTTGTTTGTTGTTTTTTTTCCAAAAAAACCGGGGTGATGTTATTATGTTGCTGTTGTGAGATTGAAATGTCATAAAATGCATTTGATTCTAATACAATTTGCTTTGGCTAGATCCTATCCAAAAGGAAATGCGAAATAGAACGGATAAATGAAGGGAACAAATATTTCTAGGAGGGGTTATTAGTTTTCCTAGTCTTCGACACAAGAAAGGGATTTTTCACGCCCTTTTCTTGTGTCGAAATAATAATGATTTTTTATCTTTATACTGTTCGTCAAACATTCCTAGTTTTATTTTCGATTTTTTAGAAACGTATCAGAACGTTTTTTAGAGTTATTACGTATTTTTCTTATTATTATATTATCTTATAATAATGAATTATTGCGTATACTATAAATATAAAAGTGGTGGACAAACAAAAGAGGAGGGGAAAATTGATTGAGTAAATAGAACTTATTCAATGAACTTATAAAAAAATCTTATAATTATTAAGAAATCAACGGGACTTTCTCCCTCAAATCAGACAAACAAAGAAGGGAATCTGTTGACTTCTTACGCTTTCATGTGACAACTCATTTCATCCTATTACTACAGGAACCCAACCCGGAATATGAACCGTAAAAGAAAACGCCTACTAAACCTATCACAAGAATACCAGCTACAATACCTATTATCCAAAGAGGAATTCTTCCAGTAGTATCGGCCATATCCGCCATTTCCCTCCATATTTCATCAAGTGGTCATGCTAGAGACATAAATAGTCATGGATAATTATGAGATGAGATCCTTCCGAATGGGCTAAGAGAGAGAATACCTAGAATGATTAGTCTATTATTTCGTTGGGGATTTCCTTGAAAAAATCGTCGGGTCTTCCTCCGATTTCTTATAAAAGATATTCAATCCGTCAGAATAGAAGTTAAAGAGGGTATTTATGCTTGATGTGTCCTTTATATGGATATAAGAGGCAACAGAGCCATTCCATTGACTCATACTGATGAGAATTTTACTCCACGGGAAATGGAACAAAAAGCTGTGGAATTGGCCTATTTCTTGCGTGTACCAATTGAAGTATTTTAATTAGAAGTTATTTTACCGATAAATGATAAATAAATGAATGCTTTCTCAGCAGGAGGGCAAAAATGCAAGAAACCTCTCTTTCTAGAACATAACTTAATTGATGTTTCTTCAGAACATTAATTCGAGTTAAAGCAGACTATATGGAACAAGTTTTAAAAAACGATTTGGGGTATCTTTTATATGATTGTACTTTTCCTGTTAGCCCATAAGGATCGGACACCCATATGCCAGGACCATACAAGCCTGTTACATGAAATGCACCAAAACCAAAGCAAGCCACACTTGCAAGAAATAAATGTATTCTTGGGCAAATCCAAAGATGGTTTTCCTGTACGTTCATCACAAAATATTTCGAGATCCCAATATACCCAATGCCAGATAGCTGCTGTAACATCCCGAAATTTCCAAAATGATATTAATTATATTACTTAATAATAGAGGGAAAGTTTACTCGGGTTATCGGGAAATAAATAAATAGAGTAGGAGTTGGTATGGGTCGGGCTAGTGTTGGGTAATGGATATGGGTTATGGACTTGGGTTATGAAAGAAGGAAGGAGAGTCCATGGGCTTAAGCCCATGATCCCTAAATATAAATACCATTAACCACCATTTAATCCTCATTCTCACATATTCCATACACACACACGACCCGAACCAAGATCCAAAGGCGAAAACCCGAGCTTGTTGGTGCTGGAACGTTGTGACGGACCAAAACAACATCAAGGCTTCCGTGTTCGTAGTTCGACTCGTTCAAGGAACGTTTATAGTTAGAAATCGTTCGTGTAGGTTCGGGTTGATTTGAGAAATGATAGATCTGAGTTTGTATGGTAAAAACGAATCCAACAAAGCTAATCTTACTGAAAATGGTTATGATTTGATGGGTTAATCGATTGATAAAAAGAACCCGTAACCTATATGCCTAAATCGCACCCTTTAAACATCGATGTTAGGTCGATTTGATGGTTGGGGTTTGTAGGCGCTGGTCAGACGATCCCGTGGGTACCTAAATCGAGTTATTTGGTTAAGAAACGAAGGCGATTAAGGGATTTAAGAACGAACAGTAGCTGCAGACAAAAACTTCGCCTGCAAGCTAAGTTCGCCTGAAGAACTTCGCCTGCAAGCTAAGTTCGCCTGAAGAACTTCGCCTACAGGCTAAGTTCGCCTGATGACAACTTCGCCTAAAGCTAAGTTCGCCTGATGACAACTTCGCCTAAAGCCAAGTTCGCCTGATGACAACTTCGCCTAACGCCAAGTTTACCTGATGACAACTTCGCCTAACGCCAAGTTCGCCTGATGACAACTTCGCCTAACGCCAAGTTCGCCTTATGACAACTTCGCCTAACGCCAAGTTCGCCTGATGACAACTTCGCCTAATGCCAAGTTCGCCTGATGACAACTTCGCCTAACGCCAAGTTCGCCTGATGACAACTTCGCCTAACGCCTAGTTCGCCTGATGACAACTTCGCCTAAAGCCAAGTTGGCCTGATGACAACTTCGCCTAAAGCCAAGTTCGCCTGATGACAACTTCGCCTAAAGCTAAGTTCGCCTAAGGTTTAACTTCGCCTAAAGCTAAGTTCGCCTAAGGTTTAACTTCGCCTAAAGTCAAGTTCGATTAGAGAATAGATTAAAATGATAAGTAAAAGTAAGCTAATACTAGGCCACCAGATTAGATCAGGCGAGTATTGATACGTGTAACTTATACAGTCAGCCAAGCACAGTTAAAGAAGGGATTTACAACTATCAGAGGAAGAAGCAGAGTTCAGGTGAGTTTCTAGCCCCATTCCTTGTTATGTTTTCGGGGCTGTGTGCATACTCGATGTGTTGTTAATACATTTATCCTAAGTGATAAGTGTATGCCATATGTGATATATGTGATGGATATGAATGATTGCTTGTCGGTACGCGAACGATCTTCGGATATTGCGCGTACTGTCAGGTTAAAAATAAAGGTACGAATATTATTTATCGAAGATGTATGAATATTACAAATGAATACTTGTCGGGGCGTGAACGATCTTCGGATATTTCACGTAATGACAAGGGGTATGGTTGTTAAATGAAAGATGTAAAGAACGCCTAGAGTGTTCTTATGCTATAATGTAATTATTGTATATGTGAAGTATGTGTATACAGGTACACAAATGGTATGTGAGTTCTACGTTCGACATAGTAAGTTAGGATGGCAAATCCCTCTAACTTCTGTTGGACATAGACTTGGCAGGTGATGGCGTAGTTAAGGACTGCGAGCCTTATACGTGATGTAGATGATAGATGTAAACGTAGATAGGGACGGTGGGCCTTATACGTGTTATAGGAGATAGACGCCAAAGTAGATAAGGACTGCGGACCTTATACGTAACGTAGATAAGGACTGCGGACCTTATACGTAATATAGATAGGCGTCAGCACAGGAAAAGACTGTGGACCTTATACGTGCTTTAGCATAGGGGAGGACTGCGGACCTCGTACGTGCTATGAATTAGGTTGCAACATACGGAAGGACCGTGGACCTTGTACGTGTTGTGGATGTATGATGGTATAGGGAAGGACCGCGGACCTTGTACGTACCATGAATGGTGAACATAGGTAAGGACTGCGGACCTTTTACGTGTTCACGATCGTGAGTACAGGTATAGACGGCGGACTATGAACGTACTCTCGGTAGACTGAGGTTAGTGATTGTAGATATGTATGTATGTATGGTAGCAAGTATGTATGTAGAACAGAAGGGTAACTAGTGAAGTATGGATATGTATCTTCGGATATGTATGTATGTGTTGTATTGTATGGCGTACGATTAACTAGAACTCACTCAGCGTAGCTGACTTTTACTATGCACGCAGGTGAGTAGGATGAGGCAGCTCGCTTGAGGAGACACGTGGCACTGAATAAGAGGCTGGCATCGGAAGACTCAAGACGATTAAGTTAAATGTTTCGATTATTTTGAAAGACAAAATGATGTTTTAAGACAAGACGTGTTTTGTTATGAAATGTTTTATGAAAGTTTTTGTATTCCACGAAAGTTTTAATGAACTCTGATTTGTACGAACTGTGTTTATGAGTAAATCTGACGCTAAAGTAGGGCTACCGGGTTCGGGGCCTTACAGCTGCCAAAAAGCGCAACCCATAAAACAAAATATGCGCACCACCTGTATCGAAATATACACAACTCAATAAAAAAATGAATAAAAAATTGATATATCTCATAATCAACCATTTCGAAATAAGGAAATATCCCCCCTTTTTATTTGCTTTTTACTTGTAGGAATTGAGACTTTATATTTAGATAGATAATATCTTGTCAATTTTTCGACGCTTCTTTTTGTGCTCCTTAATGACCAAAAAATTGGATCTCTTATAATGATAACTAGCCAATTTCTTTCTGTCGTTTTTTGCCACCCTTTTTCATTTCACAAGATTCTTCAGAAAATTCCCTCAATTCTTCTATCCCTGACTACTCATAGTCACTTAAATATTTTAGAAATCTTAGCTATTTTTATATAATGATAGAAAAGGAATTCTTTCATATCAAAATCTTAAAAATATTTATATTCATTATTGAATATTGAAATTGAATTTTAGATTGAATTTTCGAAGCATTCATCGAAAGGAGATATGTGCTTCGAATTTTACTATCGGGAAACAATACTTTTTTATTCTTTATTATTTATTCATTCGAATTTTTCGTCTATTTCTGTCTTTTTTTTCTAGATTCAAGGTCTAACCACGAAATTACAAATAAAAAATAGTGAATAGATTCATAGGTTCGATAACTTGTAATAGAACTGATGCGTGAGAGAAATCTTAGATTACATAGAGTCGACGAATGAGATGGGTTCATTAACAATTCACAGATGAAAAAATGGCAAAAAAGAAAGCATTCACTCGTCTTTTATATCTTGTATCTATAGTAATTTTGCCCTGGTGGATTTCTCTCTTATTTCAAAAAAGTCTGGAATCATGGGTTACTTATGGTGGAATCCTAGGCAATCCGAAACTTTTTTGAATGATATTGAAGAAAAGAGTATTTTAGAAAAATTCATAGAATCAGAGGAACTCCTTTTTGTAGGTTCCCCAGACGGATCACACGAGATATCCCGATATACACAGGTGCAGAATCCCTGTGTAGATCGTTACGGACGTAGAATATTAGCTCACGAACACACGAACACGATACGAACAAAACCACGTTATATTAATAACTCGAACCAAGATACTTACAGACTCTCGACCTCACGTCAATAGACTTACTGAATTACACGTAAATAACCAAATCGATCAACCTCTAAACAGTAAACCCGTAAACAGTATAAATACACGACAACTTCGCCTCAGGCGAAATTGTCTATAACTTCGCTCGTTCAACAAGTTCGCCTAGGCGAACTTGTCAACAACTTCGCTTGGTTAACAAGTTCGCCTAGGCGAACTTGTCAACAACTTCGATTTAAACAAAAAATTACATAAACAATATTACAGACTCGACTACAGACATTAGACATATGAACTACTGACATCTATGCACCAACACTTTTCTTAAAAGAAATGATCAAGGAATACTCGGAGACACATCTACAATACCTTCGTATAGGAATTCACAAATAAACAATCCAATTAATCAAGATACACAACGAGGGTCGTATTCATATGATTTTGCACTTCTTGACAAATATAATATGTTTCATTATTATAAGTGGTTATTCTATTTTAGGTAATAAAGAACTTGTTATTCTTAACTCTTGGGCTCAGGAATTCCCATATAACTTAAGTGACACAATAAAAGCTTTTTCTCTTCTTTTATTAACTGATTTATGTATTGGATTTCATTCACCCCATGGTTGGGAATTGATTATTGGCTTTGTCTACAAGGATTTTGGATTTGTTCATAATGATCAAATTATACCTGGCCTTGTTTCAACTTTTCCAATCATTCTAGATACAATTTTCAAATATTGGATTTTCCGTTATTTAAATCGCGTATCTCCGTCAGTTTTAGTGATTTATCATTCAATGAATGACTAAAAAATGGTCTACTTAATCCAATTATAATGTTTCTTACATAAGCAAAACATTGAAAATCGCTATCTATTTCTACCCATCCCGGAGATTCATCCTATAATCCTATATATTAATCAAGTCTATTTATTCCAGTAAATAACATAACCATGGATAAGAAACTCCAGTAGTGACCTACCCCAATTTATTGTAGAAATTTTCGGGATCAATGATTGGACCATGCAAACTAAAAATAATTTTTCTTGGATAAAGGAACAGATTACTCGATCTATTTCCGTATCGCTCATGATATATATAATAACTCGTACACCCATTTCAAATGCATATCCCATTTTTGCACAGTAGGGTTATGAAAATCCACGAGAAGCGACCGGACGTATTGTATGCGCCAATTGCCATTTAGCTAATAAACCGGTGGATATTGAGGTTCCGCAAGCGGTACCTCCCGATAATATATTTGAAGCAGTTGTTCGAATTCCTTATGATACGCAACTGAAACAAGTTCTTGCTAATAGTAAAAAAGGGGCTTTGAATGTAGGGGTTGTTCTTATTTTACCAGAGGGTTTTGAATTAGCCCCTCCTGATCGTATTTCCCCGTGATAAAAGAAAACATGGGTAATCTGTCTTTTCAGAGCTATCGCCCCAATCAAAAAAATATTCTTGTTATAGGCTCTATTCCTGGTCAGAAATATAGTGAAATTACCTTTCCTATTCTTTCCCTAGACCCCGCTACTAAGAAAGACGTTCACTTCTTAAAATATCCTATCTACGTAGGTGGAAACTAGGGAAGGGGCCAGATTTATCCCGACGGGAGCAAAGGTAACAATACAGTTTATAATGCTACAACATCAGGTATAGTAAGCAAAATCTTACGAAAAGAAAAGGGGGGATACGAAATAACCATAGCGAATGCATCAGATGGACGTCAAGTGGTTTATATTATCCCTTCGGGGACAGAACTTCTTGTTTCAGAAGGCGAATCTATCAAATTGGATCAACCGTTGACAAGTAATCCTAATGTGGGCGGATTTGGTCAGGGAGATGCAGAAATAGTACTGCAAGATCCATTACGTGTACAAGGCCTTTTGTTCTTCTTCACATATGTTATTTTGGCACAAATATTTTTGGTTCTTAAAAAGAAGCAGTTCGAGAAGGTTCAATTGTCCGAAATGAATTTTTAAACTCGCGCATTTTTCGACATCATGTTTTTAAAAAGAACCAAATTCTTTTTAGTAATTATGATATAAACAAGAAATTAGTAAAGCTTTTTTTATACTGTTTTTCTACAAGATGCCGGTAATTCCTTGTACCATATCCCTAGCCATAGTATGTAGATTGTGAAGAAGACTATTTGTCTTGACCACCTCTTTCTTTGTTTGTTGTTTTTTTTTTCAAAAAAACTAGGGTGATGTTATTATATTGCTATTGTGAGATTGAAATGTCATAAAATGCATTTGATTCTAATACAATTTACTTTGGCTAGATCCTATCCAAAAGGAAACGCGAAATAGAACGGATAAATGAATGGAACAAATATTTCTAGGAGGGGTTAGTAGTTTTCCTAGTCTTCGACACAAGAAAGGGATTTTTCACACCCTTTTCTTGTGTCGAAATAATAATTATTCTTTATCTTTATACTGTTCGTCCAACATTCCTAGTTTTATTTTCTATTTTTTTGAGACGTATCAGAACGTTTTTTAGAGTTATTATGTATTTTTTCTTGTTATTATATTATCTTATAATAATGAATTATTGCGTATACTATAAATATAAAAGTGGTGGACAAACAAAAGAGGAGGGGAAAATTGATTGAGTAAATAGAACTTATTCAATGAACTTATAAAAAAATCTTATAATTATTAAGAAATCAACGGGACCTTCTCCCTCAAATCAGACAAACAAAGAAGGGAATCTGTTGACTTCTTACACTTTCATGTGACAACTCATTTCATCCTATTACTACAGAACCCAACCCGGAATAAGAACCATAAAAGAAAACGCCTACTAAACCTATCACAAGAATACTAGCTACAGTACCTATTATCCAAAGAGGAATTCTTCCAGTAGTATCGGCCATTTCCGCCACTTCCCTCCATATTTCCATCAAGTGGTCATGCTAGAGAAATAAACAGTCATGGATAATTATGAGATGAGATTCTTCCGAATGGGCTAAGAGAGAAAATATCTAGAATGATTAGTCTATTATTTTAGTTCTCTCTCGTTTTCTTAATTGAAGAAATAATTGGAAAATAAAACATCGAGTTGTTCCAAAGAATCAAAACGGATTAGGTTTATTGTTGTAATAACCCCCAGTAGAGGCTGGTACGATTCAATTCAACATTTTGTTCGTTTGGGTTTGATTGTGTCGTAGCTCTATAATTCGGATTAGGTTTATTGTTGTATGAACTGCATTGCTGATATTGACCCCAAAAAAGAAACGGTAGCTACAGCTAGGACGTGAACAGCCAACCATCGCACTTGAAAAATTGGATAGGTTCGATCTATGGTCATTGAGGCCTCCTAAAAAGATCTACTAAATTCATCGAGTTGTTCCAAAGAATCAAAACGGCCGGTGATTAATGGAATTCCTTGTCGGTTCTCTGTGAAATACTTGTTTGGCCGAGGGCTTCCAAACACATCGTAAGCTAAACCAGTGCTGACGTATAAGATTGGATCAGTAACTGTAAATTCACTGAAAATTATCTTTGTGAGATCGTCAATATTGTACCGAGGGCGTCTTTAGAGTATACCGAATCAGTATAGCTATCCTTCTTCTGAGACAGCAATGCACTTTCAATAAGTATTGGAAAAAGGTGCTAAATAATTTCTTTCTTCCTTTACTTGTGTGTCGATGTAAAATAATGTCCCATTCAATAGAAAATTATTGAATTTCAAATAATCTATTTATCGCCATTATGAGTTTAGGGCTATAAACTAAGGATAAGGTAAAATGTGAATATGATAAGTGAGTTTCTAATAATTCATGAAATGAATTAGAATATTACCGCAAATGTAAGTAGATTTGAGCTTTGTTATTCATAGTTGTATAAGCGCTTTTTGTTGAAATCTTTTTTTATCTTTTAAGGAATTGGTTAGTCGTCCGGTAATAAGGAATAATAGGAAATTTTCTTCGATAAACGAAAAAGAACAACGAATGAAATAATTGGAATCAATAATGCATGCATTGTTGTATTAGATCGAAATCTGAGATCTGAAGGTTCTTTTTTGACCTAACTACAAAGAGGCGGATTTCTAGTAGGAAAGAGGAGGATTTCTAATAGGAAAGATACAAACTAGAACTTATAAAGAAAAAGAGAATGGAAATGACTAGTCTTATAATATAGTTGAACTAAAACACCTATTTTTTTCGAGTGATAGTGCGATCACTTTTTGTTCTCATTCATTCAAGATATTATATGAGTGAACCTATTACGAAATCTAATTAGTTAAAATTAGTTAAAATGAAATTATTTAAAATTAGTTAAAATGAAAGTAAAAGTTTTATAAGATTACCGTTTGCTCTAAAATTGAAAATTGATTCAATAAAAAATAGTAATAATTTTATAATTTGATTCCATAATGATTCGAAAAGAGTTTCGTTTTAAAACGAAATTACACGACCTAATTCTTATTAGTTGAATTGAAAAATGATCCAAGAATGCATTCACTGATTGCAAACGCGGTATGCGTAGATGTTACAGACGATTAATCAATTTCTTTTCATAAAGTTGTGACTTTATCCTTGTTAGTGCTGTCTATAATGATATTTGAATCAAAAGCTTGCAATTGGTATTTTTGTTTCTCTCCTATTTTGTAAAAAATTAAACTCAGGTAAGTGCTTTTTTTATAAACATATGTATAAAAATAACATATTTCATTGAGATCCTTGATTCCTATAATAACTAGTTTATTTCGGTTTTCTACTAACGGCTTTAACTATAACCTCAGCTCTATTTATTGGTCTGAGCAAGATACGACTTATTTGAAATGAATTGCACAATTCATAAAAGGAAATCTTTCCGCGAACTTCTGTGTATTTCTAGTTACTTATCGTGTCAATGACCAATATTGAGATTCGTGGTAATTCGGATTAATATTTAGGTATATATATTACCTCTTTTTTCTCCTTTCAAACAAATTGAAATGATTGAAGTTTTCTTTTTGGAATCGTGTTAGGTCTAATTCCTATTACTTTGGCTGGATTATTTGTAACTGCATATTTACAATACAGGCATGGCGATCAGTTGGACCTTTGATTAATTAACACCCCCCCTTTTTACCTCCTCCTTTCTTTAATATCCAGGAGGTCAAATTAAGATTGTTGTTCCAGTTCCAGTTAGTGTTTCCGTCGAATTTGAATCACGCTCTGTAGGATTTGAACCTACGACATCGGGTTTTGGAGACCCGCGTTCTACCGAACTGAACTAAGAGCGCTTTCTTATCATATGTAGGTTCCCCAGCCGGATCTACACGAGATATCGCGTACTACGCAGGTGCGGAATCCCTACGTAAGAACGTTACGAGTATAGAAAACAATACGATTAATACACGATAATCAAACACGTTGTATACCAACCTTAAACACGTGATACGAAGATCACTTGATTACAGACTCTCTCTGACTCAAATACACGAAAACTGAATTCTCCTTTTTTTTTAATCTTAAGCCGTAACAGATGGCTTATATAATCACGACAACTTCGCCTGGCATGTTCAGGCGAAGTTGTCACTAACTTCGCTTGACTAACAAGTTCGCCCATATCAGCGAACTTGTTAGCAACTTCGCTTATACAAAACATAAAAATATTACAAACGCGATTACAGACACTAGACACTGAACTACTGACATCATGCACCAACAGACTCCCCCTTGGCAGTAGCTTCATCTCTTTAGCTTCAAACACGTGTCTTGTAATCTTCAACCTTGTATCTTCACGCATGCACTCCTTCTCTGACACAACCGACACAACTCTTTGATATTTCCTCGCTTCGTCTTTCCAAGCAAGAATATAAAAGATTTTCTTCTCATTGAGCACCTGCAGATCAGCTTGCGATAAGTTTACCAAAGGCATCGGATCGTAAACTCTTAGTACCTCTTGCTCATCCTCGTCTTCCATCACCGCCTCAACTGTCTCACAATCTACAAACCACCACTTTAGGTCTTTAAGCACATCCTTGGGCATAAGCTTCATCGGTACTTCTTTCAAACACCGGATCGGTTTATACTTCATAATCATCCAAGGCTTTCCATCAGCTCTCAAACTTCTATCCTTGTCTTCAACAATTTTTCCCTTTTGTGGCTTCAACAGCTCAAACTTCTTCTCTTTTATACTCTCTTTCCATACAATTTTCCCAATGACTCTAGCCATATTATCATCACTTCGATTGATTAACCCCAATCTGGCTAAGTCTTTCACTTCACATTCCGGCAGTGTATTCAACGATCTTAACATTCTTTTAAAATACTGAACACCGTCATACCTTTTATCACGAAGAGCCTCAACTGCTCATCATAGATCCAGCATATAATCCCTTTCTTCGCTTCAGCATAGCCTTTAATGTTGTAACTCTTCTTAAACATTGTAGGGACCGCCGGTTTCTTCGTTTTGACGAACCACTGAGCATAGCCTTCCTTCCATCTAGGCTGCTCTTCCCATTCTGACTCATCGCTTCCAATCTGTTCACTCAAACCTGCTTTCTCAACATCTGGTATCTCATGCTCCACATTCTCTTCTACTATCTCTCCCTCTTCTATCTCTGTATCAATCACAATATCTTCTCCAATCTTCTCTATCACATCACTTGGTAGTACATCATCATCACCAACCAAAACATCATCCATCTCCTCTACGTCCACTACCACCACATCATCACCACCAGCTGCAGTTGTCGACTCCCCCTGAGTTGTGGAAGTTCCAAGAGCTTGATCAGTTCTTGGTAGCTCACCACCTGCATCTTTCGACGCATTGGGATCATCGTCTCTATCATTCCTTCTCTTGGTCCTCAACTCGTCGCCTTTACAGCTCGTCTCCCCCTGAGATGCCAAGAACTCCTTCAGAGCATCTATGATCTTTCCATGTTCTACCAGCAGGGACGACTGCATCTGATTCTCTGCAACTAGGCGTTGAATAGCCTGGGTCTGGATAAGATTCACCCTTGATTGTTCTGCCACGACCCGTTCAAGTGCTGCTATTCGTTCTGAGTCTGAGAGGGTTGCATCGAAATCGAACCTCATATGTGAAATGTCTTGAGTGTACTGAGGAGGGATTTCCGATGTCACCGGGACCTCAGAAGTAGAAATAGACGTAACCGCAGGTGGTATCGTCACCGATAGCCCTGCAGTGGCCACAACAGTCGACTCAATAAGGCGTGCCACGACCTCCGATGGAGTAACAGTCGGAGGCGGCAACGAAACGATCACGGGAGCCGAAAGATGGAAAGTAGTGGGTGGAAGGCCAAATGTAGATGAGGTAGCCACCACGGGAACACCCGTAGCGCTTGGCCTTGTAACCTGTAGGGATGAGGGAACCATTGTCATACCGGATAGTGCTGGTGGAGTGAAACGTACCACCCTAGAGCTTTCACCGGCTCCTGATCCTGCACCTATCCGTTCCCTTCTTGACCTTCTTATCAACTGTTGTACCTCTTCCTCAAAGTCTGACTCGTCATCATCATCTGTTCTCTTTCTTTTCCCATGTAGTCTTTCTCAAGTCACCATAATCATTCTCGCCTCTGCCACTTCATCATCAGAATCTGAGCCAGCCACCGTTGTAGCTGCCCTAGTAACATGCACAGTCGAGGCACATTCAACATGGACCTGAACGTTCTCCTCTGGATCCACCCGATCCATATCAAAGAAGCCTTGACCACCAAATTCTGCATCAAGGTCCACGTTCTCCTCCGGTGACACAACAGGAGCAGCAGGTATAGCTTGAGGTGCTCCTGCCTGTTGTGGTGCCGGGTCCCTAAACTCATCCCCACGAGCAGGCACATACCCCGGGTTGATTAAGTACCCAAAGAGTGGAGTATGGCGAGGACGAAGCTCAGGTTTGCTCCTCGCACTTGAGGATCGACACTGGGCGAAGATCCGTTTGTTCACACTCTCTACGTATCGGATCGGACGACGCTGAGGAAGTGTTGGAGCAACATGATTCAAGATCATTTGTAGGAATCTTTGATACATGATGAATCGCTCACGCGCCATCGCTCTTCGTTGACGATTAATCACATAAAAGACCATCTGACTAAAGCTGAATCGCTTGTTGTATGTTAGAGCAGTCATCGCTGACTGCATGGTCGCGCCCATGCCATTAGTGCCCGCCTTTCTCCCTGACATGCATACTATCATAACATGCATGAGAAAGCGCCACTGGTCAAGCAGAAAACCCTTCCTTCTCTGCGAATCCCCCAATGGACCTGAATAACCCATCCTCAAAAATGCTCCATCGTGGAAAGGAGCTACAAACTCTGTCGGGTCATCCCTTGTCTCGTTTCCAAACTGCAGAGCCGCCCGGATATGTTTAGAAGAGAACTGAACTCTTTGATTGTTTACTGTTGCTCGCATCACTGGGGTTTCGACTCTACAGTCGTATTCCACAGTCTGCCAGAAATCCTCAATGTTGGGTAAGGATATCGGCAGAGTTGTTGTAATGGCGTGGAATATCCTTGAGCGTAATAGAAATGTGATGATTTCGCGGAAATCATCAACTCCGCTCGCTTCCGGGTCTAATGTTATGTACATGTTGTGACCCGGGAAGAATTGTCTTTGTTAATCACCTCCGTCATCACCGCCTGCACTACCTGCTCCAGCAACAGCAGCCATATCTGCAACAAACAGGTTAAGTTAGATAAACATCAAAGCGAATCACAAGTTCGCCTGTTACCATGAGCGAAGTTGTGATCAATTCTGTATAGGCGAAGTTAAAGGTGAGGCGAAGTTGGGAAACAACTTCGCTTCAACTTGAACTTCGTCTGATAATAGTTAAGTAAAATAATCCAGGTGAAGTTAATGAGAACTTCTCCTAACCACAACATCGCCTCCTAAACTGTTTAAAAAGTAATTATCAGGCGAAGTTAGACCTTAGGCGAAGTTACGGATAACTTCGCCTAAACTGTAACTTCGCCGAATTCGAAACGGCGACAGTGAAGGCTGTTGAATCGAATCGATTTGGACAATTTTGAAGATTTCGGCCAGTTAACACTTGATTTTGAGTCGATTTGGACGATTAATATGCTTACTATCACGTGAAAGTAAGTATGAAAATCAGGTGATAATGGTCGAATGACGAGGTCAATAATCGAGTCGAAACGACCGATGATTAACCTCAAAAACAATGATATTAGAACCCTACACACCTATAATCGGATTAGAATCGGAAAAGAATGAACACAGAAGATCGATGGATTATGATCGATAAGTTCGCCTAGGTTTAGAAAGATAAGTTCGCTGTGAATTTGAAATAATGATACTGTTTGACTTTAAAACTTCTTTATATAGGGCCGCAGATGTACCGGCGAAGTTGTGGATAACTTCGCCTATCAGGTGAAGTTATGCAGAACTTCGCTGATATTAAAAATTTTTCAAAACAAACCCCATAATTTGAACAATTTGCAATTAGGTTTTAAAACATCCTTTAAAGTGTTAAATGAAACGATCAAGACCAAGTAACCAGGTATAAAATCAAACAATTACAAAAGTAACAAAAATTTGAAAAATTAAAGTACACGGGATCAAATTTCAGTCTCGACAGGGACTACCATGTTTTGGAAAAGATCCGAACAGGAATCATACTAATTTCGTGACTGTCACACAGATCCGTGTTCAGCTGTATTATGACATAAAGAAACAGGTTGTAAGCAGGTAATATACTTAAAATGGTTTTCATCATTTCTGTGATACGAGTTAGGTTCAATTAAGCTCAAAACTTAAGTGGGCAACAACTCAGAGATTATGATGCCTCCTATCTATTCTCAAGGCGTATTTGATTTTCCCCAAGTCACCCCGAATTGACCTCAACCCGTAGTGTCTGATTAAGTAGTAATTACTCTTCGATCTTAGACTCTGTTTCCCGTTCACCTTCTTGTGTCTTGATTGATAATCATTATCTATATGAACTCTAGAAATTATTATTATTTTTTTTTATTAACACGTATATACACAACTTCAAGAAGAAAATAACTGCAAGTCCCGAATCTGGATCACTGCAGCGTCTTGACACTCTATCTTCACGGGAATCAGAACACTCACGGGCTCGTGTATGACTGGGTAATCGATTTTCTGCCTATCATTCGGAAAGACATGTATGAAGACATGCACAACTCTTAAGGAGTTTCCACAAAAAATCGAGTAGATTTAGTTAGTATCACTTCTACTTTTACGCACCATAAAAAGCTACCATGACATACAATGACTGTTCTAAAGACTTTTAAGACTAATAACTTCACTAGTTAAGCACACAGAATCAGTATATCTATCACTTTCCAAGGTTGGACCAATTTTCTGTTAAACATAGTAAAGTAACTTCTTACGAAGTAGTAGACTTGAAAAATAATTTCATCTCCCGAAAAGAAAAATTTAACTTCTATAGCCCCAACCAAATCAAAGTCTTCAGGTTAACGGCTATCCCGAAGATCCAATGGATCAGCTGGACCGACCACATACTAGTATGTGTCCTTCTAACTAAGTATGATCAACTAATTTTCACCGAAAGAATGAAAACTCATCATAAACCGCCCTGGTCACTTTCAGTCATCTGGTTAATGGCTATCCTCATATTCTACAAGTAGAAATGAGGACCAAACATATCCTAAGACATGTCCTTCAAACTGAGGCAACCGACATAATCTAAGCGATAGTGACGTATTTTTTTTTTTTTTTTTTTTTTTTTTTTAAACAAACATAAGAAAGCACGGTTACTCGGGATTGATCATCCCATTCAGCTCAACAAGGTTTTGAAATCTAGATTTCTCAAACGCTTTCGTGAATAAGTTAGCGAAATTATCTAACGTGTCAACCTTTTCGAGCTCAATCAGCATCTTCTCAGCACAATCCAGTATAAAATGATGACGTATGTCAATATGTTTAGTTTTACTGTGCTTCACGGGATTGTTAGTTACTGAGATAGCAGCAGTGTTATCAATGCAAATAGGAGTAAGTAAGAAATTCAGACCATAGACGCGCAACGGTTGTTGAATCCAAAGAACCTGGGAGCAGCAGTTGGATGCTGCCATGTAATCTGCTTCACAGGTTGAAATTGCGACTAAAGTCTGCTTCTTGCATTGCCACGACACCAATCTGCCACCAAGAAACTGACATCCACCAGTTGTAGATTTCCGACTCTGATTGCACCCACCATAATCAGAATCTGTGTAAGCGACTAGCTCCAAGGCTCCTCCTCTCTGGTACCACAACCCCAGCTTCGGCTTGCCCTTGAGATACCGCAGTATCCTCTTCGCACCCTTCAAATGAGATTCTTTTGGGTTTGCCTGAAAGCGTGCACAAAGACAAACAGCAAACATTATATCAGGCCTAGAAGCAGTTAAGTACATTAAAGAACCTATAATAGCCCGATATTGGGTTGGGTCCACGTCTGCATCGTTATCTGAATCAGCACCCAATTTGTGATTGACGCAGACTGGAGTTTCATATGGAGTGCTGTCCTCCATCTTGAAGCGTTTGAGAACATCATGGACATACTTCTTCTGATGAATGAACATCCCGTCTTTCTTCTGATCAACCTGCAATCCTAAAAAGAAAGTTAGTTCACCCATAGCACTCATTTCAAATCTCTTCTTCATGACGGCCTCAAACTCCTGACACATGGTGACCTTTGATGCAGCAAAGATAATGTCATCCACGTAGACTTGCACCAGCAGAAAGTCGCTTCCCTTTCTCTTGAAGAACAACGTGCTATCAATCTTACCTCTTTCAAACTCATTCTCAAGCAAGTAATCGGATAACGTTGAGTACTAGGCACGAGGTGCCTGATGTAGTCCATACAGCGCTTTACTTAGCTTGTACACGTGATCGGGAAAGTCAGGGTCAGGAAAACCCGGAGGTTGCTCAACATACACAACCTCATCGACTTTACCGTTTAGGAACGCACTCTTCACATCCAACTGAAAAACTTTCATCTCTTTATGAGCAGCAAATGCCAAAATCAGCCGAATGGCTTCCAATCTTGCCACAGGAGCAAATACTTCATTGTAATCAATCCCCTCTTGTTGATTAAAGCCTTTAACAACCAGCCTCGCCTTATTCCTGATAACAACCCCTTTCTCATCTCTCTTACATTTGAAGACCCATTTAGTGCCTATCGCATGCACATTCTTAGGTTTTTCAACCAGATTCCATACTTCCATTTTCTTAAACTGAGCTAACTCTTCTTGCATGGCTTCGACCCACGAGCTGTCCTTAAGAGCCATTTGATAGTTCTTTGGTTCAATCTGGCTGATGAAGCAGGTGTACAAGCATTCGTTGATAATGCCCGTGTCTTTAATGCTTGTGTAAACACAGGTGTGCTCATTCAAGCTTTTTCTTGTTTGTACACCGGCGGACAGATCACCTATCACGTTCTCCAAAGGATGATCTTTGTGAATTCTCGTAGTCGGAACTGAACTGACATTTAGATTATCTTCCAAGTTCGAAGATAGCTCATCCATGGTTGATTGATGTTGAGAATGAAACGGATTGATGAATTCCTCTTCAGTAGAGGCAGCAGGGGTATTTACAGTATTTGACGAGGAAGGCTGACATTCATCATACTGTGGTCTTTGCACCAAAGTGTCTTCCTCATCGTATATCATCTTCGTAGCAATTCTTTCCTCAGCTTCTGCAAAATCCAGATAAGGTATGTTAAAAGATTTAAAGAGTCTATCATAGTCGAAAACCCCAGCGGGTCCCGTGCTTGGTTTTGGTGATTTGTAACTTGTGATATCAGTGTTACATACCACCTCAACCTTGCTGGTCGATGTATTAAAGACCCGTCTGTTAGGAGTCCCAACAACGTATCCGACTAAGATTCCTTCGTCGGCTACTCCACCAAATTTTGAATTGGTCTTTAATATCGAACACGGGGACCCGAATGGTTCAATACCACTCAAGTTGGGTTTTCTCCCATGCATTAGTTCATAGCAGGTTTTATTTAATCTTTTAACAGTTAACACTCTATTAAGGATATAACAGGCTGTAGCAACAGCTTCAGCCAAGAACACCACGGGAAGTTTCGAATCAGCCAGCATGGTCCTGGCTCCTTCAATCAAAGTCCTGTTCTTCCTCTCAGCCACTCCATTTTGTTGCGGAGTATACGGTGCGCTGTATTGGTGTTCAATCCCCTTCTGTAGGCAGAAGATCTCTATCTGATTGTTCTTGAACTCTTCCCATTGTCACTCCTGATGTATTTAACTCTTTTTCCCATAATGTTCTCAACTTTGGTAATCAAATTTATTACCATCTGAACAGTTTCATCCTTCGACTTCAGGAAATATACCCACGAGTATCGAGAAAAATCATCAGTAATCAGCAAGCAGTACGATGTTACCCCTAGACTTTTTACATTCACGGGACCGAAGAGATCCATGTGAAGTAATTCTAGGGTACTGACTATTGAGTTGACCTTCTTGGTGTGATGGGATTTCTTGTGTTGCTTTCCCTTCTTGCATGATAAGCATTTGTCTTCGAAGTTGAAATTCTTCAAGGGAACTCCCAACACAAGCCCATTTTTGACAAGGTAGTTCATCTTACGAAGATGAATGTGCCCCATTCTCCTATGCCATAATTCGGACTCTGATTCAGTCGCTTTCGACAAAAGACGTGATTCTTCAGTGGCCATTTCAGTAGACCTCATATCCATGATATACGTATTCTTCACTCTCGGAGCCTTCATAACAATCCAGTCCTCTGGTATCTTAAAACCAGGATGCAACACAATCGCCTCATTATTGGTAAAATGCACGGTGTAATCCTTGTCACAGATCTGCGAAACACTCAGCAGATTGTGCTTCAGTTCTTCAGCAAAGTGCACTTTCTCCAAAGTCATCTTTCCATTCGACACCGTCCCTATTCCTGTAATCCTTCCACCGCTCTCTCCTGCGAAACTCACTCTTCCTCCTTGAACAGGTTTCAAGTCGTGTAACTATTTCTTGTTACCCGTCATGTGCCGGGAACAGCCGCTATCCACATCCCATTGATTGTTGGCCGCCCTGTTCAACTGTTCCTGCACGATTAAATCAGATGATTAGAATCTTGGGACCCAAGACCTCTTGGTCTTGGGTCGATACATCCCGTACCTTGGCTGTCCAAAGTTAGTATTATAATCATTTCTGTGAGTCCTAACAGGATACCTTTTTGTGGATTGTCTATGAGGCCATCCAAACCGTCTTGAATTAAATGAATTATTAGTTATGGTTTGGGTGTTACCAGTGAAAAACTGAGATCTATTTTTTTGAAAACCTGGATTAGTCCATTTTTTGAAATTCGATGGGTTTTCAGTTTTATCATTAAATTGTTTACTGTTAGCTTTTTCCTCAGATTTTAAAGGCCTCACACCTCTGAATTTTTGCTTCAGAGGGCAATCAGCAACAAGATGTCCTTGTTGATTACATCTAAAACAACACCTGTTTTCAACTTTCTTATCAAAAGTTATCTTAGGTGTTGAGGCCGTATTACTGCCCGTTTGTCTCACATATGGTGGGACATACGGGTTTAGTGGAGACTTCTTTTCAGGTGTTTTCTTTTTCTCTCCACTTTTTGGTAACACTTCCTCTTGATTTGTTTCACACGACTCAGAAGACTTGTCCGAGTTAGATGAGACAGGACTCGGAGCAGAAATTTTAACACTTGCAACATGCTTACTAACTTCTGGTTTTTTAGCAGTAACTGGAACTGGAACTGTCTGACCATAGTCAACATCGACAGATTTCTGATTACTAGGGTTAAAAGTGTAATTATGATTGAAAGGTGGTGGAACTTCATGATAACCAATTCCTCCCCTTTTTGGAGACCCTTGATCACTAACGAGGTGATCAAGTATAGCGGAGGAATTTCTAAATTGTTCAAGTTTCCTGTTAAGTTCCACCACTTTTACCTGGTGATCAGCTATCTGTTTTTCCCTCTCAGCTATTAGTTTGGTTTTCTCTTCTAGAACTTCATAGCTAAGATCAATCATGTTAATTTTTTCAGCAAGCTTTGCTTTAAGACTTTTAATATCTGTTTCACTAGCTTTAATTTTTACTTTGTAACTATTTTCTCTAGCTTTAGTGAAATGATGATCTTCTTTTAAAGTTTTATATTGCGCATCCAAACTAATAAACTGATCAGTCAGAGTTGTCAGTTGTTCAGACAGAAGTTCACACTTAGTACAAGGGAGTTCGGTACTTACCTCGGAGAGCTGGTCTGCTACATCTGCCATGTACGCTTCATCTTCGCCAGTTCCCTTCTCACTATCTGCATTTTCGATGTTTGCCAAGTTGGCCTGTTCAAATACTTCTTCAACATGCAGATTCCAGTTGTACTCTTCATTCTGTCTGGAAATCATGGCTTTATAGTCATTACCACTACCACTTTGCTGTGTAGATCTGTTCTGACTGCGTTCTACACGTTCATTCTTGCATTCTTTTGCAAAGTGGCCATTCTGCTGACAGTTGTAGCAGCGAACCTTCGACTTATCAAACCCTGGCCTCTCACCGACAAACTTCCTGCCAGTCTTCTTCATGAACCTCTTCACCCTTCTGACAATCATAGCCATCTGCCACTGCAGATCCATCTCCTCCACATCATCAGCATCTATCTGGTCATAGTCTTCATCCAAAACTGCAGGATCAACGATCTTACCATGAATGTAGTTCTCATACGAAGCAATAAAAGATGCATAGAGAGCAAACTGTTGTTCAGCAGATTTGACACTCATGGGCATCTTCGAGTAGTTGTTGTTTGAAACACTTGGGGAATAACTACTCTTGGTCGCTTGTGGTTGAGAAGCATTTGACCCTCCAGCTACATAGCACACATCACCATTCATGTTGAGAGATACATGTCCCTCATGTGTTGAGCTCGCGCCTGACTCTCCCTTAGAGTAATAAGCAGATGATTCCGTTTTCGAACTTGATCCCGAGTTAACTTTTGCACCATATATACCCGGATCTTGAACCTGATCGGTAGGTGTCTCATTTCATACCATGTTTAGTTCAAACGTTCTTAGCTTGTTAATTGCTGTCTCCAGGTCATAGTCAGCAAAGTCTTTATCTTCTCTCATCAACACTGTATACATCTCCCATTTTGGTGGGAGAGCATCAAGAAGCTTCTCAACAATCTCATCTTCTTTGTATGCAATTGAATAGTTGCTGAGTTCAGTCATCAGATGATAATATCTGGTGATGATATCATCAAGTGATTCGTTTTTCAGATACTTGAAGACCGAGAATTGGGTTTTTAGAAGTTTAATCTTCGAAGCACGAATTCCCACATTGCCTTCAAAACGGTTTTCAAGAGCTTCCCAAAGCTCTCTAGCAGTCTTATACTTTCGGAAGGTGTGAAGTATCTCTTGTGGAAGAGCCATTGTAATTGCTGCATGAGCTTTACTTTCTGCCTCATACATCTTCTTCTCTTCATCTTCCATCTCTTTGTACTTCTTGATCTGATCACGACCTTCATACTCAGTAGTAGGTGGAATGTAACCATCTTGTATACACACCCACATCTTGGCATCTTGATACTTGACATATTGTTCAAAACGATCTTTCCACGCTACATAATCCGTTTTCTTAAGCATCTTGGGTGCCTTTGTAGCTGAACCTGCTTCTACTTCCATCTTTACTAGTTCAGTAATGTTTATCGAAGACATCTTTCTCTAAACTCAAAGAAATCCGAAAATAAAAATTTTATTTTCAAACAGCACTGTTGGCGAAGTTGTGGATAACTTCGCTTAAAGCTTAACTTCGCGTGAATTTGTAACGTCGCTCACTTTCTTAAATTCGCTGGATTGGCGAACTTGAGAATAACTTCGTTTAAGTTGAGCGAACTTGGGAGGTAGGCGAAGTTGAGGGTAACTTCGCTTAAGATAAGCGAACTTGAAGAGGTAGGCGATGTTGTGGATAACTTCGCTTAACCTTATATCTTCGCCGAAACCCTACTTACAGTGACGACAACTTCGCCTGATGAACACGAACTTTCTGCAGATTAGATTTCTGGGTTTTTCGAGGTGTGTGAAGGTGTTATGGGTTGTTTTTGAAGGTAGGGGGTGAGTAGGACACAAAAACTCAGAAAACTCGTCCCGCGAATAGTCGAACGGAATGATTTCTATACCCGCGTGATAATCCCGAACCACACAATCGAGCAAGAGCTCTGATACCAATTGTAGGTTCCCAGCCGGATCTACACGAGATATCGCGTACTACGCAGGTGCGGAATCCCTACGTAAGACGTTACGAGTATAGAAAACAATACGATTAACACACGATAATCAAACACGTTGTATACCAACCTTAAACACGTGATACGAAGATCACTTGATTACAGACTCTCTCAGACTCAATTACACGAAAACTGAATTCTCCTTTTTTTTTAATCTTAAGCTGTAACAGATGGCTTATATAATCACGACAACTTCGCCTGGCATGTTTAGGCGAAGTTGTCACTAACTTCGCTTGACTAACAAGTTCGCCCATATCAGCGAACTTGTTAGCAACTTCGCTTATACAAAACATAAAATATTACAAACGCGATTACAGACACTAGACACTGAACTACTGACATCATGCACCAACATCATAAATGAGAATACTGTAAAGAAAAAAGAAAAGAATTGGCCCCAATACATCTTGTATGCATACTATATAGTGTCATAAGAATGAAAGATTCTATATGATATGTCCATTGTGAGTTGATCTTAAAAAATACCTCATTACTGCTCAAAGGAGAGTAATAGGTAGGGATGACAGGATTTGAACCCCTGACATTTTGTACCCAAAACAAACGCGCTTCCAAGCTGCGCTACATCCCTTACGTTGGTCTACAGTGTCATTGTAGAGAATTCCTATCTTGTTTTCCACATCGTTATCTCCTCTATTAAAATCTAGAATTTTCTTTTCATTTCGTCTTTTTGGTCTCATTTAACATATAATAATAGCAAAACACTTCTATCTATATGAAATATGGAACGGAACCCCAAGGAAAAATAACTAAGTCTTTTTGGGGAATATTGGAGAAGAAAACGACGTTTTTTCTGTATTTAACAAAAAGTAAATCTTTTTTACTAGATCATTGTACATTTAAATATGTATTATCTTATTGATTACAATAAAAATGAAAAAATGAAGGAGGTTTTTCAATGCGAGATCTAAAAACATATCTTTCCGTGGCACCGGTACTAAGTACTCTATGGTTCGGTTCTTTGGCAGGTTTATTGATAGAGATTAATCGTTTTTCCCGGATGCGTTGACGTTCCTATTCTAGTTATTGGCGCGGGACGGAATATAGAATATTAGAGATACAATTAAATATCAGCCCCCTCTTTTCTCTTTTTTCCTTTTTTGAGAAGAATGTAGGAAAGAGAAAGAATAAAAGTGCATTCAACAGCTGTGAGACTCGGGTTCAGTTTGGAATTGAATTAATATTCAATTTCTATGGAAGTCGAATACAAACAGTGGTTCTAGGGAAAGAGTATTATACAAGATACTTATTTATAAAATATAATATTCTGTATTGTGATTTGAAAGTTTAGAAATCTTTCTTTCTTATTTTCGATATTGAGTGTAGTAAAATTCTATTTTTTTTCCTTCCTTTCTTCTTTTTCGTTTCGGATAGAAAGAGGAAGAGTTGAGTAAATGAAAAATCCAAAGGAGGTTCAAGGCCAAGGGTAAAGATGTGCGAATACCGGTTCTTTTGGAATGTACCGATTGTGTTCGAAACGGTGTTAATAAGGAATCAACGGGCATTTCCAGATATATTACTCAAAAGAACCGGCACAATACACCTAATCGATTAGAGTTACGAAAATTCTGTCCATATTGTTACAAACATACGATTCACGGGGAGATAAAGAAATAGATTGAAGCGAGTACTTGCGCCCTTATCTTAATCTTACAAGGCAAGGAAAGGGAAAAATGACATATATATATATATATATATATATATATATATATATAACATATTTAACATAGTTAAAAATAATTATAAACAAACCAAATCCTATTTATTTATTCTAATTATATATCCGGCTGAAATAGAATTTTAGGGATAAGAAATAAACTAACCAAACCATGGATAAATCCAAGCAAACTTTTCTTAAATCCAAGCGATCTTTTCGTAAGCATTTGCCCCCGATCCAATCGGCGGATCGAATTGATTATAAAATCATGAGTTTAATTAGTCGATTTATTAGTGAACAGGGAAAAATATTATCTAGACGAGTAAATAGATTGACCTTGAAACAGCAACGACTAATTACTATTGCTATAAAACATAAGAGTTTGGAGTAGTAAATAACTTGTATCCATAGAATATTTGACGTGAAATAGATAATAAATAAGTAGGAGTTAATATCATTCCTATTGTCATTACAAAAGTGATGGCAATTTGGGCATTAAAAGATATTTTTGGCTGGTAATTATTCCTAAAAAGACTATCACTTCTGCAACCAAACCACTCATACCCGGTAATGCAAGGGAAGCCATGGAAAAGCTACTGAACATCGTAAATATTTTTGGCATGGGGATAGCTACCCCGCTCATTTCGTCGAGATAAGCATGACGTATTCTATCATAGCTCGTTCCTGCCAAGCAAAAAAGTGCAACACCAATAAAGCCATGAGAGATTATTTGTAAAATAGCTCCATTTAGTCCGGTATAGGTTATCGAAGCATTTCCTATAAGTATGAAACCCATATGAGATACGGAGGAATAGGCTATTCTTTTTTTCAAATTACGTTGGCCGGGAGATGTTGAAGCTGCATAGATTATTTGTACTGTGCCTACTATCATCAACCAAGGAGAAAATATAGAATGAGCGTGTGGTAATAATTCCATATTAATCCGAATCAATCCATACGCTCCCATTTTAAATAAAATTCCACATAGAAGCATACAAGTACTGTAATGCGCGTCTCCGTGGGTATCTGGTAACCATGTATGTAGGGGGTAGAATCGGCAATTTGACAGAAAAAACAGTAAAAAATCCATTATAGAATATTATTTCCAAAGCCACAGGATACGAATGATTAACTGATATTTCAAAATTTAATGTTGGTTCATTAGAACCATATAAACCGATACCCAAAACTCCCATTTAGAGAAAAATAGAACCCCCCGCCGTGTACAAAATAAATTTTGTGGCTGAGTAGAGACGTTTCTTTCCTCCCCACATTGATAGAAGTAGATAAACTGGAATTAATTCAAATTCCCACAAGATGAAAAAAAGTAAAAGGTCCCGAGAAGAAAATGATCCTATTTGACCACTGTACATTGCTAACATCAAGAAATGGAATAATCGAGAATCCCGAGTAACAGGCCAGGCCGCTAAAGTAGTGATAAATCCTGTTAATAAAACGGGTCCTATAGACAGCCCATCTATTCCTAATTTCCAACGGAAATCAAAAAAATTGATCCATTTATAGTACTCTACTAGTTGGATTAATGGATCGTCCAATTGGAAATGATAACAGAATGCATAGGTTGTTAGAAGAATTTCTAACATACATATACATATAGTATACCACTTAATTACCCTATTTCCTTTGTGGAGAAGAAAGAAAATTAAGGAACCTGCAAATATTGGTAAAACTACAATTATTGTTAACCGAGGAAATTTGTTCGTGGTAAAGACAAGATACACTTGGACCAGAAAAACCTGTGCTCAAAAATAATCTATTTTTGAGCACAGGTTTTTGCGGTAAAAAAATGGACTCAAGTAGGGGTTTATGTAACGTATTAATAAGCTATACCCATGCTGCGGGTTGTTTCAGGCCATAAATAAACTCGAACACTCAAGAAATCTGTTCGGCAGGCGGATTCACATCTCTTACAGCCGACACAATCCTCTGTTCTTGTAGCAGAAGCTATTTGTTTAGCTTTACATCCGTCCCAAGGTATCATTTCTAAAACATCCGTAGGACAGGCTTGGACACATTGAGTACACCCGATACATGTATCATAACTCTTTACTAATTGCGACATTGGGTCTATCTATTTTTGAACGTGATAAAGTGTCAATCTAGTAAATTGATAAATGAATTATATATTTAAATACTAGATGAATCGATGAGTTCCCCGTTTTTTCTCTATTTATGGATTGACAGTGCCAAAATACTTTGATTTCTTATCTTTGTGATAACATGATCATATCTTACATGGCAGACATGCTAATTTAAATTAATTTATGAAAATGATAATGTGATAATTTATATTATAATATTACTTATTCAATAAATTATAATATTACTTGTTCAATAAATTTGATTGATTTATACGAGTTGATTTTCTGTTACGATAAATTGATGAAACAATAGCGAGTCCAATAGCGGCTTCAGCAGCTGCAATAGCTATAACAAAAATAGAAAAAATGGATCCTTTTAGTTGACGACTATCAAAAAAATCAGAAAATGTTACAAAATTGAGATTAACCGCCTTTAATATAAGTTCAAGACACATAAGAGCCCTAACCATATTTCGACTTGTAATCAATCCATATAGACCAATAGAAAATAAATAAGGACTCAAAAAAGGTACCTGTTAGAGCATCATTAACCAACTCCTTATAAATCTCGATTCATTTCAATATGAACAACAATTTAACCAATTAGATTGACTAGAATATAATGAGTAATGCAACAAAGTAATATATTGGGAATAGATTGAACTAATAAATATAAATAATTTCTATTTTATATATAAAGTCAAATAGAAAAAAGGAAAGACATGTGATAGCTCATAACAATGTTTTTCCAGTTATAAAGAGTTATTATTGACGAGCTACAGCAATTGCGCCAATTAACGCAAATAAAAGAATTATTGAAATAAATTCAAACGGAAGAAAAAAATCTGTTGATAAATGAATCCCAATTTGTTGACTATTGCTTATCAGATCTTGCTCTACAATCTGGTTTGCTTTTGTAGTCCAAATAATCCCGTACCATGACTATCTGGAATAGTAGTAATTAGTGAAACAAAAAGACTTGTACAGACCACGGAAGTTACTCCATCTCCCACGGTCCAAAGACGAAAATCTTTGGAATATTCTGAATCATTTATGAACATCATAGCAAAAATGATTAAAACATTTATGGCTCCTACGTAAATAAGGAGCTGCGCAACAGCTACAAAATTGGAATTCGATAGAATATAGAATAATGATATACAAACCAAAACAAATCCCAATGAAAAGGCAGAATAAATGGGATTGGCAAGTAATACTACTCCCAGACCCCCTAATATAAGACCTAATCCCAGAAAGACTAAAAGAAAATCATGTATTAGTCCAGGTAAATCCATTATATATAAGAGATATATAAATAAAAGCAAAGTTGTTGACAAGTTCGCCTAGGCGAACTTGTTGAACAAGCGAAGTTATGGACAACTTCGCCTGAGGCGAAGTTGTCGTGTATTTATATAGGTTACGGTTACTGTTTACGTGTTGGTTTTGAGTAGTTCGAGTTACGTGTAATTCAGTGAGTCATGTGACGTGAGGTCGAGAGTCTGTAAGTATCACGGTTTGAGTTATTAATATAACGTGAGTTTTGTTCGTATCGTATTCGTGTGTTTGTGTGCTTGTGTTCTACGTCCGTAACGATCTACACAGGGATTCCGCACCTGTGTATATCGGGATATCTCGTGTGATCCGTCCAGGGAACCTACAATTGGTATCAGAGCTTTTGCTCGATTGTGTGGTTCGGGATATTCACGCGGGTGTAGAATTTGTCCCGTTTCGACTATTCACGGGACGAGTTTTTGGTGTTTTTGCTCATTCTAGCCTCCTACCAGTGTGTTCAAGCCTTTAAACCGTCAAAAACGTCGTTAAAATCCAATTTTCAGATCTGCAGAAAGTTTAAGTTCGTCAGGCGAAGTTGCTGTTCATCAGGCGAAGTTGCCGTCAGGATACGTAGGGTTTCAGCGAAGATATAAGGAGAAGCGAAGTTATTTACAACTTCGCCTACCTCCTCAACTTCGCCTAGCTCAGCGAAGTTCTCATCAAGTTTGCTTACTTTCTAAGTTCGCTTACCCTAAGCGAAGTTATTCTCAACTTCGCCCAGACACGCGAATTTAAGAAAGATCCAGCGAAGTTATTACTTAAGAGAAGTTATCCTTAACTTCGCCTACAGTACTGTTCAGAGAAAATTCATTAATTTCGCCTACTCAGAATTTTTCGGGTTTCTTAGTCTTCAAGAAGGATGTCGTCGATCAACATTTCGGAGCTTGTAAAGATGGAAGTTGAAGCGGGGTCAGCCACAAAGGCCCCAAGGTTGCTGAAGGGAACCGATTTTGTCGCGTGGAAGGATCGGTTCATACAATACGTTAAGTACCAGGATGCGAAAATGTGGGTATGCATCCAAGATGGGATATTCCACCAGTCATGGAGTATGAGGGTCGAGACCAAATCAAGAAATACAGTAAAATGGAAGAGGAGGAGAAAAAGATGTATGAAGCCGAAAGCAAGGCTCATGCTGCAATCACAATGGCTCTTCCACAGGAGATCCTCCATTCGATCAGAAAGTATACATCAGCTAGAGAGCTTTGGGAAGCTCTTGAGAACAGATTTGAAGGAAATGTAAGTATTCGGGCGTCAAAGATAAAGTTGCTAAAAACTCAATTTTCAGTCTTTAAGTACTTAAAGAACGAATCTCTTGATGATATTATCACTCGATATTATCATCTAATGACTGAATTGAGTAACTACTCCATTTCCTACAGAGAAGAAGAGATTGTGGAAAAGCTTCTCGATGCCCTCCCACCAAAATGGGAGATGTGTACTGTACTGATGAGGGAAGACAAGGACTTCCCTACTTATGATCTTGAAACCACTGTCAACAAGCTCAGAACTTTTGAGCTTAATATGGTAAGAAAAGAAACATCTATGGATCAGGTTCAAGATCCAGGCATGTACGGTGCTAAGGTAAACTCCAATTCAAGTTCAAAGACTGATTTTGCCGCCTACTACTCGAAGGGTGAGTCGGGTGCCAATTCTTCACTGGAGGGGCATGTGTCAGTAAACTCAAATGGGGATGTTTGCTTTGTTGCGGGTGGATCAAGTGGTACTCAACAGACAGCAAGCAAGATTAGTGGATCTTCAAGTTCCTTAAGCAATAATTACTCTAAGATGCCAATGAGCGTCAAATATGCTGAAGAGCAGTTTGGCCTCTATGCTTCGTTTATTGCTTCATAAGAAAACTATATTCAAGGAAAGGTTGTTGATCCAGCGATGCTGGATGAAGACTATGACCAGATCGATGCTGATGATCTGGAGGAAATGGATTTACAATGGCAGATGGCCATGATAGTGAGGAGAGTGAAGAAGTTTATGAGAAAGACGGGGAGAAATTTTGTTAGTGGCAGGCCAGGGTTCGACAAGTCTAAGGTGAGGTGCTATAACTGTCAACAAAACGGGCACTTTGCCAAAGAGTGCAGAAACGAGCGAGTTGAACGTGGTCAAGGCCGGTCTGCACAGCACACTGGGAGTAGTAAAGAAGTCAATGCCATGATGTCCAGAGAAGCAGGTGAATACAACTGGAACCTGCATTCGAATGAAACTAGTGAGCAGGCAAATATGGCTAAGGTTGAGAATGAAGAATGTGAGAAGATTATCGGAGAAGAGAAAGCTACTGGTAAGGAAAAAGCTTTCATGGCAGATAACAAGGATCAACTCTCCGAGGTAAGCTCTAAACCTATTTGTACTAAATGTGAGAATTTGTCTGAGCAACTTGCTACCATAACTGATCAGTATGTTCGTTTAGATGCTGAATTTAAAACTCTTAAAGAAGATCATCACTTTATGAAAGCAAGAGAAAACAGTTATAAAGTTAAAATAAAAGCGTGTGAAAAAGATGTTAAAAGCTTAAAAACAAAACTTGCTGAAAAAATTGAAGTAATTGATCTAAGTTATGAGGTTTTAGAAGAAAAGACTAAACTGATTGCTGAACGAGAAAAGCAGATTGCTGACCACCAGGTGAAAGTGGTGGAACTGAACCGAAAACTTGAACAGTTCAGAAATTCCTCAGCTATTCTTGATCACCTTGTTAGTGATCAAGGTACCTCTGCGAAGAGGGGAGGAATTGGTTATCACGAGGTTCCACCACCTTATAACCACAATTACACTTTTAACCCTAGTGTTCAGAAATCTGTTGATTTTGAAGTTCCTCAGACAGTTCCAATCAAGGTTACGAGTAAAGAACCAAGTGTTAGTAGTGGCGAAACGAGTTCGCCTGTTTCAAGTGTGAAAATTTCTGTTACGAGTCCAGTCTCATCAGATTCGGATAAGTTGTCCGAATCGGGTAAGACAAAAGAGAAGGTAGTGTTACCCACTGGTGGAGAAAAAGATAAAACTTATAAAAAGAGTACTCCACTCAACCCGTACGTCCCACCTTATGTGAGACGAACGGCCGGTAACACAGCCTCGACATCCAAAACAACCTTTGAAAAGAAAATGGTGTATAGGTGTTGTTTTAGGTGTAATAAGTTAGGACATCTTGTTGCAGATTGCCCTCTGACACCGAAATTCAGAGGTGTGAGGCCTATTAAAACTGAGCGTAAGTCTAATGGTAATTTTAATACTGCTAAAAATGAAAACCCGTCAAATTTCCGAAATGTAACTAATTCAGGTTTTCACAGAAACAAACCTCAGTTTGACAATGCTAATAACCAAACCACAAGATATAATACTTTCAATATACATAGGTTTGGAAGGCCTCGCACTCAATTTCCAAGGAGATTTCCTAATAGGACTGACAGGAATTATCCAGATGCTAACTTTGGAAAGCAGAAGTACGGGATGTATAGATCCAAGACCAATTGGTCTTGGGTCCCTAGATTCTAATCCTTGGCTTTATTGTGCAGGAACAGTTGAACAGGGCTGCCCACAGTCTTTGGATTGTAGATAGCGGCTGTTCCCGACACATGACGGGTAACAAATACTTGTTGCACGACTTAAAACCTGTTCAAGGAGCGAGAGTTAGCTTTGCTGGTGAAAGTGGAGGCAGAATTACTGGAAGAGGAACGGTGTCGAATGGGAAAATGACTCTTGAGAATGTGAATTTTGTAGAAGAGTTGAAGCACAATCTGCTGAGTGTGTCGCAGATTTGTGATAAGGAGTATACTGTTCATTTCACGAAGAATGAGGCGATCGTATTAAAGCCTGGTTTTCAGATACCAGACGAGTGGATAGTGATGAAAGCTCCACGTGATACAAATACTTATGTGATGGATATGAGGTCTACTGAAATGGCCACGGAAGAATCATGTTTAATGACGAAAGCAAGCGAATCGGAATCCGAACTATGGCACAGGAGGATGGGGCACATTCATCTTCGGAAGATGAACCACATTGTCAGGAATGGACTTGTGATGGGCGTTCCCTTGAAAAGTTTTAACTTTGAAGACAAATGTATTGCATGCAAGAAGGGAAAGCAACACAAGAAATCCCATCTCACCAAGAAGGTCAACTCTATTGCCAGTACTCTAGAACTGCTTCACATGGATCTCTTCGGTCCCGTGAATGTAAAAAGTCTAGGAGGTACTTCTTACTGCTTGGTGATCACTGATGACTACTCGCGATATTCGTGGGTATATTTTCTGAAATCGAAAGACGAGACGGCTCAAATGGTGTAGAATTTGATTACCAAAGTTGAGAACGTCATGAGTAAAACAGTTAAGTTCATCAGAAGTGACAATGGGACGGAGTTCAAGAATTTTGAAATGGAGATCTTCTGTCTTCAGAAAGGAATTGAACATCAATACAGCGCTCCGTATATTCCGCAACAGAATGGAGTGTCAGAAAGGAAGAACCGAACTTTAATTGAAGGAGCCAGAACTATGCTGGCAGATTCGAAGCTTCCTGTGATGTTCTGGGCTGAAGCGGTTGCTATAGCCTGCTATGTTCTGAATAGAGTGTTAACTGTTAAGAGACTTGGTAAAACATGTTACGAGCTTATGCATGGAAGGAAGCCCAACTTGAGTGGTCTTGAACCATTCGGGTCCCCTTGTTCGATCTTGAAGACAAATTCTAAATTTGGCGAAGTAGCCGATGAAGGAATATTAGTCGGTTATGTTGTTGGTACTCCCAACAGACGTGTCTTCAATACTTCGACCTGCAAGGTGGAGGTGGTGTGTAACACTGACATCACAACTTACCAACCGCCAAAACCAAGCAATGGACCTGCTGAGCTTTTCGACTATGTTAAGCTTTTTAAGTCGTTTAACATACCGGATTTGGAAAATTCTGAAGAAGAAGAAAGAGGTGCGACGAAGATGATACTTGATGAGGAAGAAAATCTATTGCAAAGACAGCTGATTGATAAATGTCAACCTTCCTCATCAAACACTATCGGTACCCCTGCTGCCTCAGCTGAAGAAGAATTTATCAATCCTTTTCACTCTCAGCATGAAACAACCATTGATGAGATCTCTTATAATTTGGAAGATAATTTGCATGTCGGTTCTGTTCCGACCACGAGAATTCATAAAGATCACCCTTTGGATAATGTGATTGGTGATGTGTCCTCAGGTGTACAAACGAGAAGTAGCTTGAATGAACACACCTGTGTTTATACAAGCATTAAGGAGACAGGAATAATCAATGAATGCCTGTATACCTGCTTTATAAGCCATATTAAACCGAAGAATTATCAAATGGCTTTAAAGGACAGCTCGTGGGTCGAGTCCATGCAAGAAGAGTTGGCTCAATTCGAGAAGATGGAAGTTTGGACTTTGGTTGAAAAACCAAAGAATGTGCATGCGATAGGCACAAAATGGGTATTTAAGTGCAAGAGAGATGATAAGGGGATTATTATCAGAAACAAGGCGAGGCTAGTCGTTAAAGGTTTTAATCAACAAGAGGGGATTGATTATAACGAAGTGTTCGCTCCTGTCGCCAGGTTGGAAGCCATAAGATTGTTTTTAGCGTTTGCTGCTTATGAAAAGATGAAGGTGTTTCAGCTAGATGTGAAGAGTGCGTTTTTGAATGGGAAAGTTGATGAGGTTATGTATGTTGAGCAACCTCCGGGTTTTCCTGACCCAGACTTTCCAGATCATGTGTACAGGTTGAGCAAGGCGTTGTATGGATTACATCAGGCACCTCGTGCCTGGTATTCAACTTTATCGGATTACTTGCTCGAGAATGGTTTTGAAAGAGGGAAAATTGATAGCACATTGTTCTTCAAAAGAGATGGAAGCGACTTCCTGCTGGTACAAGTCTACATGGATGACATTATATTTGCTGCGTCAAAAGTCTCCATGTGTCAGGAGTTTGAAGCCGTCATGAAGAAAAGGTTTGAAATGAGTGCTATGGGTGAACTAACTTTCTTTCTAGGATTGCAGGTTGATCAGAAGAAGGACGGGATGTTCATTCATCAGACGAAGTATGCTCATAATGTGCTCAAGCGCTTCAAGATGGAGGACTGTTCTCCATATGATACTCCAATCTGCGTCAATCACAAATTGGGTGCTAAAGTAGACGGTGATGCAGATGTGGACCCAACTCAATATCGGGCAATAATAGGTTCTTTAATGTACTTAACTGCATCTAGGCCTGATATAATGTTTGCTGTTTGTCTTTGTGCACGTTTTCAGGCAAATCCAAAAGAATCTCATTTGAAAGGTGCAAAGAGGATACTGCGGTATCTCAAGGGCAAGCCGAAGCTGGGGTTGTGGTACCCGAGAGGAGGAGACTTGGAGTTGGTCGCTTACACAGATTCTGATTATGGAGTGTGCAATCAGAGTCGGAAGTCAACAACTGGAGGATGTCAGTTTCTTGGTGGCAGATTGGTGTCGTGGCAATGCAAGAAGCAGACTTCAGTCGCAATTTCAACCTGTGAGGCAGAATACATGGCAGCATCCAACTGCTGCTCTCAGGTTCTTTGGATACAACAACAGTTGCGCGACTATGGTCTGAATTTCTTACTTACTCCTATTTGCATTGATAACACAGCTGCTATCTCAGTAACTAACAATCCCGTGAAACATAGTAAAACCAAACACATTGACATACGTCATCATTTCATACGGGATTGTGCTGAGAAGAAATTGATTGTGCTTGAAAAGGTGGATACGCTAGATAATTTCGCTGATTTATATACTAAAGCGTTTGACAAATCCAGATTTCAAAACCTTATTGAACTGAATGGGATGATCAATCCCGAGTAACCATGCTTTTCTTGTGATTTCGAAAAAAAAAAAAAAAAAAAAACGTCATTAATCGCTTAAAAATATGTCGGTTACAACAGTTTGAAGGACTTGTCTTCGGATATGTTTTGGTCCTCATTTTCTACTTGTAGATTTTGAGGATAGCCATTAACCAGATTACTGATAGTGACCGGGGAGGTTTATGATGGGTTTTTCATTCTTTCGCTTAAAATTAGTCGATCATACTTAGTTAGAAGGACACATACTAGTATGTGGTCGGTCCAGCTGATCCATTGGATCTTCGGGATAGCCGTTTACCCGAAGACTTTGTTTTGGTCGGGGCGATTAATGTTAAAATTTTGAAAGAAAAGGGAAATGAAATTATTTTTCAAGTCTGTTACTTCGTAAGAAGTTCGTTAGCTATGTTTAACAGAAAATTTATCCAACCTTGGAAAATGATAGATATACTAATTCTGTGTGCTTAGCTAGTGAAGTTATTAGGCTTAAAAGGCTTTAGGACAGTCATTGTATGTCATGGTAACTTTTTATGGTGCGTAAAAGTAGACGTGATACAAACAAAATTTACTTGATTTTACGTGGAAACTCCTTAAGAGTTTTGCATGTCTTCAGATATATCTTTCCGAATGATAGGCAGAAAAGCGATTACCCAGTCATACACGAGCCCATGTGTGTTCTGATTCCCGTGAAGATAGCGTCTCAAGATACTGCAATGATCCAGATTCGGGACTTGCAGTTAATTTCTACTTTGAAGTCTATGATAAAAAAAAAAAAAAAAAATTTGGAGTTATTGAAACATATTAGAGATGACAAAATCAAGACTTCACAATCATTGAGTAAGAGAGAAGAACGGGAACAAGATCAAGAATACTTACAACTTAATCAGACACTATGGGTTGAGGTCAATTCGGGGTGACTTGGGGAAAGCCAAATACGCTTTGAGGATAGATAGGAGGCATCAATATTTCTGAGTTGTTGCCCACTTAAATTTTGAGGCTTAATCAAACCTAACTCGTATCACAGAAATGATGAAAACCACTTTAAGTTATACCTGCTTACAACCTGTCTCTTTATGTCATAATACAGCTAAACACGGATCTATGTGACAGTCACATACTTAGTATGATTCCTGTTCGGATCTTTTCTAAAAACGTAGCAGTCCCTATCGAGACTGAAATTTGATCCCTTATACTTTAAATTTTTAAAGTTTTTGTACTTAGATAGTTTTATGATTTTTTAACAGGTTACTTGGACTTGATCGTGTCATTTAATTCTTAAAGGGAAGTTTTAGAACTTAATTGCAAAATTTTCGAATTATAAGGGTTGATTCTGTAAATATAGGCGATGTTGTTAAACATGCGAACTTGTGAATAACTTCGCCTAGGCGAAGTTAACCGTAACATCGCCTGTATAACTTCGCCCCTATATAAGGATTTTCAAGAGTCAAAACTGTTCATTATTTGAAATATCAGCGAACTTATCCAAGATTCACCCAGCAAACTTATATCCGATTTTCATCCGATTATCTTTTTTCCGATTTCAATCAGTTTTCGAGGTGTGTTTGGGTTCTATATCTTATACTCGATGTTCGATGTTGTTAATCCTAGGTTGTTTCGACACCCGGTTAGCGACCTAGGATGTTCGAAACCTATACCGATTTCAAAACTTGTTTTACGTGTTCATGAGCAAACTGATCGTCTGGATTACTTTACTATCATGTGTTTTAGTCTCCTTAATCGTCTAAACTAGCCGAAACATCAGATTTTCGATGTTTGCATAACCTTACTGTCGCCGTTTTAGATTCAGGCGAAGTTAGGGTTTAGGAGAAGTTATCCGTAACTTCGCCTGAAGCTTAAGTTCGCCTGAGGCGAAGTTATCCGTAACTTCGCCTGAAACTTAAATTCGCCTGAGGCGATGTTGTGATGAGGCGAAGTTAACATTAACTTCGCCTAGATCATTTTTACTTAATATTAATTAGACGAACTTAAAGCTGAAGCGAAGTTGTTCCCAACTTCGCCTTAACTTTAACTTCGCCTATACAGAGTTTATCACAACTTCGCTCATGGTAACCAGCGAACTTGTGTTATTCATTAACGTTTATCTAACTTGGTTAGTTTGTTGCAGATATGGCTGCGGTAGCTGGTGCTGGAGGTGCAGGAGGAGACGATGGTGATAACCAACGTCAATTTTTCCCGGGTCACAATATGTACATCACCCTTGACCCGGAGGCGAGCGGTGTGGACGATTATCGCGAGATCATAACTTTCCTCCTACGCTCGAGGATTTTTCATGCCATCACAAACACTCTGCCGATATCTCTACCAAATATCGAAGACTTTTGGCAGACGGTAGAATATGATTGTCGTGTTGAGCCCCCGGTCATGCGAGCGACTGTGAACAATCAGCAAGTTCAGTTCAATTCTGAACAGATACGGGTGGCTTTACGATTCGGTGAAGAGACTAGGGATGACCCTACAGAGTTTGTGGCTCCGTTCCATGATGGAGCGTTTATCCGAATGGGCTACTCTGGTCCATTAGGTGATACCCAGAGGAGGAAGGGTTTCCTTCCAGATTAGTGGCGCTTCCTCATGCACGTTATGATAGTTTGCATGTCTGGGAGGAAGGCGGGCACTGACGGTATGGGTGCGACCATGCAGTCTGCAATGACTGCACTGACTTACAATAAACGCTTCAGTTTCAGTCAGATGGTATTTTACGAGATTGACAGGCAAAGAAGGGCGATGTCTCGGGAGCGGTTCATTATGTACCCACGTTTTATCTAGATGATATTGAACCATGTGGCTCCGAATCTACCTCAGAGACGCCCGATCAGATACGTAGAATCTGTGAGCAAACGTATCTTTGCTCAATGCCGCACTTCAAGTGCGAGGAGCAACCCTGAACGTCGTCCCAGGCATACTCCACTGTTTGGGTTTTTAATTAACCCAGAGTATGTTCCTGCTGGTGGGGACGAGTTCAGAGATCCTCAACCGCGACAGGCAAGAGCAACTCAAGCTCCACCTGCTGTGCCTGTTGTGTCGGCTGCAGAGGATATAGATCTTGATGCTGTTTTTGGAGGTCAAGGCTATTTTGATATGGATCAAGTTGAAGAGGTGCAGGTCTCGGCTGCACAAGGTTCGGGTGTGAGTGCTACTAGAGCAGCAACTTCGATAGCTGACTCAGATTTGGATGAGATCATGGATGAGGGGAGACGGTTGATGGTGTCTCGAGAGAGAACGTTTGGGAAAAGAAAGAGAACGGAGGATGATGAAGAGTCAGAAGAGGAAGAAGACATACATAAGCTGATAAGAAGATCAAGACGGGAAAGGACAGGTGCTGGCATGGGAGCTGGAGAGACTTCAAGGATGGTACGTTTTGCTCCGGCCGCACTGTCTGGTATGTCTATTGTTCCTTCTTCTGTACATGTTACAAGTACAAGCGCTGCGGATGTTCCCGTGGTGGCTACATCATCTACTGGCATTCCATCCATCACTGCTATCCAGACGTCGACTCCGGAGATTGTGTCTCTACCACCTCCAACGCTTACTCAGTCGGTGGTAGCTGCACGATTTGTAGAGTCAACGGTCGTTACTACTGCAGGGTTATCAGGTATGGTACCACCTGCGGTTACGCCTGCTTCTGATGTCTCGCCTTCGCCTATGTCAGACTCAGAGAGAATAGCTTCACTAGAGTGGATCGTGCAGAGCAATCGATGACTATTCAACACCTAGTGGAAGCAAATCAACTACAGTCATCCCTCCTGGTTGAGCATGGGAAAATTATAGATGCCTTGAAGGAGTTCTTGGCATCTCAGGGGGAGATGAGCTATAAGGGCGACGAGCTCAGGACGAAAAGAAGAAATGACCGAGACGATGATCCCAATGCATCGAAAGATGCAGGTGGTGAGCTGCCAAGAACTTCTCAAGCTCTTCGTACTTCCACAGCTGAGGGGGAGTCTACCGACGCGGCTGGTGGTGATGATGTGGTGTTGGTTGAGGATGACGTGATTGATGCTTTGAGGGAACTTGACGATGATATGTTCAGCGACGATGTGTTGTTTGATGAAGATGTGCTGCCGAGTGATGTGATTGAGAAGATCGGTGAGCAGATTGAGATTGAGAGTAAGATTGAGGAAGGAGAGATAGTAGTAGAAGACGTTGAACACGAGATCCCTGATGTTGAGAAAGCCGACATGGGTACTGAGATGGATGAGACTGAGTGGGAGGAGCAGCCTAGGTGGAAGGAAGGCTGTGCTCATTGGTTTATTAAGACCAAGAAGCATGCTGTTCCAGCCATGTTCAAGAAGAGTTATAACATCAAAGGCTATGCTGAGTCGAAGAAGGGAATTATCTGTTGGATATATGATGAACAGATAAAGTTGTTTGTGGTGAAGCGTTATGATGGTATTCAATACTTCAAAAGAACCCTGAGATCTCTCAATACGTTGCCGGAATGTGAGGTGAAGGATTTGGCCAGGTTGGGCCTGATAAATAGAAGTGACGACAACATGGCAAGAGTGATTGGGAAGATCGTGTGGAAAGAAAGCGTAAAAGAGAAGAAGTTTGAATTATTAAAGCCACAGAAGGGAAAACTCGTGGAGGATACAGAAAGGGGAATGAGAGCAGATGGCAAGCCATGGATGGTGATGAAGTACAAACCGATCCGATGCATCAAGGAGGTTCCAATGAAGACTATGCCTCAAGATGTGTTAAAGAATCTAAAATGGTGGTACGTTGATTGCCAGACTGCTGAAGCCGTGAAGGAAGACGA
>NW_027491237.1:1957500-1987500 GCF_021521415.1 Bidens hawaiensis | reverse complement strand
TGCCTTCCGCCGTGGGTTATCAACCTACCCTTAGTACCGAAATGGGTTCTTTACAAGAAATAATTACATCTACCAAAGAAGGGTCCATAACTTCTATTCAAGCTGTTTATGTACCTGCAGATGATTTGACCGACCCTGCTCCTGCTACGACATTTGCACATTTAGATGCTACTAACGTACTATCAAGAGGATTAGCTGCCAAAGGTATCTATCAAGTAGTAGATCGTTTAGATTCAACGTCAACTATGCTACAACCCCGGATCGTCGGTGAAGAACATTATGAAACTGCACAACATGTTAAGCAAACTTTACAACGTTACAAAGAACTTCAAGATATTATAGCTATTTTTGGTTTTGGCTCAGGTAGACAGTTTCTATGGGGCGTAGGCCTCCCAAAAGGTAACGGATGAATTTACAAAAAGTACTGTTATTAACAAAGAGAAATAGTATCTCTTTGTTACCATTATCATAAGAATGAATACTATGATTCGCATTTCGAACAGGCATGAATACAGGATCTATAGGATAACTTCCATCTTGAAAGGTATTTCACGCTTTTATAAAATATCCGCGATTCTTCTCTATTTGTAATCCAATAACCAACTCAATGGGTTCCGTCAAGCTAGCTACATGCTGTGTATTATCGACAATTTCTACATAAGGCGGTAAGATGATATCTTGAGCAGTTACATATCCAGGGCCCCTGACACAAATAGACGCCTCATAAGTTCCATAGAGATTACTTCTCAATACGATTTCTTTCAAATTCATTAAAATTTCATGTACTGATTCTTGAATACCCATTATGGTAGAATATTCGGGTGAGATTTTCTCAGATTTTGCGCGTGTGATATATGTTCCTTCGATTTCTCCAAGCAAAGCTCATCGTATCGCAATGCCTATTGTGTCTTCTTGACCTTTCATAAGTGGAGACAGAATAAAGCGCCCATATAAAAGACGCTTACTGTCTGCTGCTGATTCAACACACTTCCACTGTAATGCCCGAGTAGATACTGTTATTTTCTCTCGAACCATAATAATATTATTTGATCTGATCATTGAATCATTTATTTCTCTTGTTTCTCTTGCTATTGAAATCTCTTGAATTTTTTTTCTACACACGTCTTTTTTTCGGGGGTCTACAGCCATTATATGGCATAGGGGTTACATCCCGTACGAAAGTTAATAGTATACCACTTCTGCGAATAGCTAGTAATGCCTCTTCTGAGACCGGGACCTTTAATTATGACTTCTGCTCGTTGCATACCATGATCTACTACTGCACGAATAGCATTTGCCGCTGCGGTTTGAGCAGCAAACGGCGTCCTTCTTCTTGTACCTTCGAAGCCACAAGTACCAGCAGAGGACCAAGAAACCCCTCGCCCTCGTACATCTGTAACAGTCACAATGGTATTATTTAAACTTGCTTGAATATGAATAACCCCCTTTGGTATTTTACGTATTCTCTTACGTGAACTAGTACGTCCACGTGAACTCTTTTTCTGTATATCTTTTGCCATATTTTATCATCTCATAAATTTGAGTCAGAGATATATGGATATATCCATTTCATGTAACAAAAGATCCCCCTTCTTATTTTTATATTAGGTCTTTAACTAGTCTTATTATCCTTGTCTTTGTTTATGTCTTGGGTTGGAACAAATTACTATAATTCGTCCCCGACGACGGATTAGTCGACATTTTTCACAAATTTTACGAACAGAAGCTCTTATTTTCATATTTCCCACTCCTTACTTTAATTTTGAATCCATTTCTTGGATGAAAATAAGTTTCTTGAAATTTTTGATTTCAAATCGTATTTCCGCGAAAGAAATAGTGAAAACACCTAATCTTTCGAATCTTTGTTGCGGAGTCGATAAATTATACGACCTTTGGTTGAATCATAACGACTTACTTCACTTTTTACTCTGTCTCATGGCAATATTCTTATAAAACTACGTCGGATCTTTCCTGAAACATAACCTAGAATAATATCTTCATTATCTAAATGAATCCGGAACATGCCGTTGGGAAGCGATTCAGTAATTAAACCTTCATGAATCCATTTTTGTTCTTTCATTCCAGGAAAACCTCCTTGAAGTATCAACTAGTGGAGGAAGAACCCTATTAGACAACTCACCCCTTATCTTTTCTTTTTCACAAAAAAGAAGTTTCCTATTCAATTCGGATATTAGAAAGATTACCATATATAACACAAAATTTCTCCGCCTATTCATTCTAGTCGAGCCTCTCGGTCTGTCATTATACCCCGAGAGGTAGAAAGAATTACAACTCCCATCCCGCCTAAAATTTTAGGAATTCTTTGATAGTTAGAATAGATTCGGAGACCCGGCCGGCTGATCCGTTTTAAATTTAAAAGATTTCGATAAGTACTTTTCGTATTCCTTCTACGTCGTAGGGTTAAAACCAAAATTTTTTTGTTGTTTTCTCGATGTTTTCTCACGTTTTCGATAAAACCCTCTCGTAAAAGTATTTTAACAATACTTTGGCAGATATTAGTAGATGCTACTCGAACCATGCTTTTTCTATACATATGGACATTTCGTATAGAGGTTATTATGTCAGCAATAGTATCACTACCCATGATAAATTAAAATGATTGGTGCCTCCAAATTTGGATATAATCAACATGCTTTTTTACGTATTTTTTTAGGAATTATGAATATTCATTTTGAAAGGTATATACGTGAGACAAAATCTACTAAATGAATCTTAATCTATTTATTTTAAATACCCTACTATAACCTATAACCATATTGTGGTCTCGTTTTATAATACCTCGGGAGCTAATGAAACTATTTTAGTAAAATTGAACTGTCTCAATTCTCGGGCAATCGGACAAAAAACTCGAGTTCCTTTTGGATTTCCTTCTTGATCAATCACAACTGCATCATTGTCATCATATCGTATTATCATACCGTTGTCACGTTTAAGTTCTTTACAAGTACGTACAATTAAAGCTCTGACCACTTCTGATCTTTCTAGAGGCATGTTTCGAACTGCGTCTTTAATCACAGCAACAATAACGTCACCAATATGAGCATATCGACGATTGCTAGCTCCTATGATTCCAATACACATCAATTCTCGAGCCCCGCTATTATCTGCTACATTCAAATGGGTCTTATCACACCCCGACTAGGTAGTTGTGGAAGCGTAATAAGGGAATGTAACAGATAACACTGGTATCAACCACATTGTTTATAAAGAAATTCAACAACTAATTTACATCATATTACATTGGTAGGTACTATGTTTACAAACTAGATGAAAAACACATAACCAGTTCTCGGTTCCTTATTCATTAGTACGTATTTGCATCTATTCACAGCTATTCAACTTTCCTTCTAACACCAAGCACGTAAGCAAATCATTCCAACTTCGGCTTACCTGAAAAACATGTTAAAACGGGTCAACTACATCTAGTCGGTGAGTTTCAAGTTTTACGAGTACGAACAAAATCAGTATACGAGTTCGTAAAGTTCACAATACGTATGTATATAAGTATGTGTATGATGTATTATACTAAGCCACAAGTGAACCCAAGACAGCTCGCACTGCATGGCCACCCTTGCCCATGTAATCCCGTTGGCATTTAACAGCCACTTTGCCCCAATTATGTACTATGTCTAACACCACATAGCAGAATGTAATAAGTATAAATGACAATGTGCAACTGCGTAAACAATTAAATCTGGCATACCCCACCGGCGCCTTCAGTTGGGTTTGTCAAACCGATAGTACTATCCACACGTCACTGGCACGAAGTTAATCACTTGTGTTTGTGGGGACTTTCAAGTGTTAGTACTTAGATAATTCACATCACCACACGTTTTCAAGTATATAAGTATATGTAAACATGCTTTCCACCCCAAAAGTTTGTAAAACAGTTTAGAAAGTGGGGTCGTGAAACTCTCCTTATTGTAGTTCGAGCAGGTAACATACGTCAATAAGTGTTACCAAATTTTTCCCGAATAAACGCCAATAAACGGTAATTAATTCGCCAAATATTCTCCGTTTATCGAAAAATTACCAAATTTGAACAGGGATTCATTTAAATGATCCCTAATTTCCCTGCGAATTTTCACAAGCTAACATCAAGCACGTCACAACCTAATACTAAACAGCCCCTAAACGAGTGTTACGGGTTTACCTTGTCGGTTTTCGATGAGTTTTGCTAGCTTAAACGACTTTCCGGGTCTCGGGTTGCAAACTCAGTGTATCTACAAATTATATAACATCAAACCAAGCATAAATCATCCATGTAACAGCCTTGATAATTAGGTTTTCGGTTTTGGGTTCAAACCGAACTTTCAAACCGTAAAAACGTTATATTTATGTTCTAATTCGCGTTTTTGACCAAAAATCTTTATGATAATGCTTTGTCGACATGTTTAACATCAAATTATGTTTTTGGTTCAATTTGGAGGTTTTGATATGGTTAAATATTGTTTTTACTAACCAAACCTTAATTTTTGCTTAACAAACTTGAATAAAACACTTAAGATTAAGAGCTTACCTTGGATTTTCTTGGCTAGTTTTGTAGTAAACGAAATAGAGAGGTGTTTATTCAGGTTTGGGTTTTTAGTAATGATAAGAACATGTTTTAGGTTGCTTAAAATGAAAGGAAAACAAGGGTGGGGATTCCCCCCTTTAGTTCTGATCGGAACAAAGGGTGGGGCCATAGCTCCTTTCCTTTTCCATTTTTTTTTTGTAAGCTAGTGAGATTAATATTGAGTCCAAATTTAATCCGGGTTCGGTTTTTATGCGAAAAATAGTTCGGGTGCGATAAACAACGCAAAACCGAGTGTTTTTCGACTCATTTTAGTAAAATAAGAAAAACATACTGACTCATTGTAAAAATCCAAAATATTTTCAGGGATTGCCTAGAACATGTCATATAAGTGTTTTATAAATCTTTTTTGGCTTAACGGATGCTACAATGCTCGTTTTGATGTTAACGATTGCGTTTAAACTCATAGTGTATCAATAAACGAAACCTTTTTCGTTTAAATTGTTTTAAACGTACTGGGGCCTAAATATCAATATGTTAGCCACTATAATATATATATATATAACTCGTATATAACCCTTCAGTATATATACGGGTCATAATTAGTATCGGTCGGTTACTCGTTTAAGCACTACGAATTAACCGATTTATCGTTTACTTGCTACGTAATGAATAAGGTATACCTTGTTTTGTCACGAATGTCACATTCTCCCCCCGTTAAGAAATTTCGTCCCCAAAATTTAATGTGTCATCGGTTTTATTTTTAGGGAACAGGTGTGGGTATTTCTTTCGGAATTCGTCGTTCCGTTTCCAAGTATATTCGGGTCCTTGTTTTGAATTCCACCGAACTTTTACCAATGATATTTTGTTGTGTTGTATGTTTGGTTTTCCCATCCACAATTTCTACCGGTTCCTCTACGAAGTTGAGCTTTTCATTGATCTGAACATCTTCCAGTGGTACTATTGCCGTTTCCTCAGTCAAACACTTTTTTAGATTCGATACGTGAAACACATCGTGAATAGTGCTCAGTTCTAAGGGTAGTTTTAATCGATAGGCTACGGGACCAATTTTTGCAATAATCTCAAAAGGTCCAATGTATCTCGGGGCTAATTTACCGGTCTTTCAAAACCTCATAACACCTTTCCACGGCGATACTTTAAAAAATACCTTGTCGCCTATTTCAAAAGATAACGGTTTTCTACGAATATCGGCATAACTCTTCTGTCGGTACTGGGCGGCTTTCATCTTTTGTTTAATCTTATAAATTTTATCGGTTGTTTCTTGAATCAAATCGGATCTTGATATTTGAGTATCACCCACCTCTGTCCAACAAAGTGGTGATCTACATTTTCGCCCGTGTAAGGCTTCATAAGGTGCTGCTCGTATACTGCTATGGTAACTATTATTGTAAGAGAATTCAATGAGCGGGAGGTGTTGATCCCAATTCCCTTTGAAGTCCAGTACACAAGCACGAAGTAAATCTTCTAAGGTTTGGATGGTTCGTTCGGATTGACCATCGGTTTGGGGATGGTAAGCCGTACTTAGGTCGATTCGGGTTCCCAAAGCTTCTTGTACTGCTTGCCAGAAATGTGAAGTAAGGTCACTATCTCGATCGGAAATAATTGAAAGAGGTACTCCGTGTCGAGATACATTTTCATCGATGTAAATTTGGGCGAGTTTTTCGGTAGAGTAATTGTTACGGATTGGGATAAACTGTGCGGATTTGGTTACTCGATCCACAATTACCCAAATTGCATTATGTCCTCGGGAGGTTTTGGGTAGATGTGTTACGAAATCCATGGTTATTTGTTCCCATTTCCACCGTGGGATTTCGGGTTGTTGTAACATTCCCAAAGGTTTTTGATATTCCGCCTTCACCCTTGCACATGTTGCACACTTACTTACATACACGGCTATATCCTTTTTCATACCAGGCCACCAGTAAAATTCCTTAACATCTTTATACATCGTATCAGTACCTGGATGAATAGAATATTTGGATTTGTGTGCATCATCAAGAATCAGTTCGCGAAGTTTATGAAGTGTTGGAATCCAGACCCGGTTTTTATAATAGAATATTTCATCAATTTTCTTCTCAAAATTCTTTTCGTTCCCGTGTAGTTCTTCCTTTTCTAACTGATCTGCTTTTAAGGCTTCGTCATGTGCAACACGAACTTGTTCGATTAGGCTACTTTGAACAATCATTCCGAGTGCTCGTACCCTCAACAAACTCTGTCCTTTAGACTTAAAGCATCATCTACTATATTGGCATTTCCTGGATGGTATTTAATCTCACAATCATAATCATTTAACAGTTCTACCCATCTTCTTTGCCTCATGTTCAGTTCCTTCTGATCGAATATGTGTTGTAAGCTTTTGTGATCATTATAGATGGTACATTTGGTGCCGTACAAGTAATGTCTCCAGATTTTCAATGCAAAGATAACTGCTCCCAATTACAAATCATGGGTTGTATAATTCTTCTCATGTATTTTTAATTGTCGGGAAGCATATGCTATTACTTTCTTTCTTTGCATCAGTACGCATCCTAAATCTTTACGAGATGCGTCACAATAGACCACCAATTCATCAGTTCCATCTGGGAGACTTAATATTGGAGCTTCACATAACTTTTGTTTTAACGTTTGGAAGGTCATTTATTGTTCTTCTCCCCAGTTATACATTTGATCTTTCTGAGTTAGGTGAGTTAAAGGTTGAGCAATACTTGAAAATTTTTCAATAAATCGTCGGTAAAACCCAGATAATTCCAAAAATTGGCGAATTTCTTTTGGCGATTTAGGAGCTTGCCGATTCTTAATGGCCTCAATTTTACCGGAGTCTACTTGGATTCCTTGTTGATTCACAATGTGTCCTAAGAACTGTACTTCTCGTGATCAGAATTCACATTTGGACAACTTGGCATATAACTTTTCTTGCCTCAATAGTTCCAAGATTAACCGCAGATGTTGTTCGTGTTCTTCTTTACTTTTCGAATATATCAAAATGTCGTCGATAAACACTATCATGAATTTATCAAGGTATGGTTTGCAAACCCGGTTCATTAGATCCATAAATACTGCAGGCGCATTGGCTAACCCAAACGGCATAACCAAAAATTCATAGTGACCATACCGAATTCTAAATGCTGTTTTCGGGATATCATCTTCCTGAATTCTTACTTGATGATAACCAGATCTGAGATCAATTTTCGAGAAATATTTCGCACCCTGAAGCTGATCAAACAGGTCATCAAATCGGGGTAAGGGGTATCTATTCTTTATAGTTACTTTATTCAATTCTCGGTAATCAATACACATCCGAAAATTTCGGTCCTTCTTTTTCATGAATAGCACTAGTGCTCCCCACTGTGAATAACTAGGTCGGATAGAATCCCTGTCCAGTAATTCTTGTAGCTGGTTGGACAGTTCTTTCATTTCAGAAGGTGCAAGTCGATAAGGTCCCTTAGCAATGGGTGCTGCTCCCGGTATCAAGTCAATACGGATTTCAACTGGTCGGGTCGGTGGTAAACCAGGCAACTCATCGGGAAATACATCTGAATACTCGTGTACCACTGGGATGTCTTCTATTCGCTTTTCGTCAGGGTCTTTGACTGTTACGCTCGCCAAGTATAATGTACAACCTTGGCGCAAATACTTTAAAGCCTTAAGTTGGGATACGAGAGGCAACATAGTACCAGATTTCTCACCTTGAACAGTCATAGCCTCATCATTCGGAAGAGGTATCCTAACAGTCTTATCCTTACAGACAATTTCAGCTTTATACTTAGATAGCCAGTCCATACCGACTATAACATCGAAACTTCCCAATTCCACTGGAAGTAAATCAATAAGGAATGGGTGGTCGTTTAGGACGAGGGAACAGTTTTGGACTATTCGGTTAACAAGTAAGACTTACCGTTAGCGAGTTCTATAGTATATGGTTTTGTTAGTTCACTAAACGGCATATTTTTTAAGGGTAAGAAGTTAACAGATACGAAACTTCTATCGGCGCCCGTATCAAACAAAACTGAAGCATACTGACCAGAAACTAAGAATGTACCTGTCACCACATTCGGATCATGACGCACTTCACCCGATCCTATTTCAAACGCGCGTCCCCTAGCTGCGTTGGAGGTTGATGTTTGTGCTTGATTCTGCCTTCTCACTGCACCCTGGTTCAGCTTGGGGCAGTATATCCGAAACTGATCCGTACTACCACATTCATAGCAGGTACGGAGGTTCACGGTGGGTGGGGTTTGTTGATTGAGCTGTGGTCGGGTTGGTTGAGGTCGAGATAGCTGGGTTGGTTGTTGTGGTCGGTTTACATTGTTGGCGGGGGTTCTACAACTAGGGTCATAATGTCCAGTTTTTACATACTTGTAACAAACTACCGGTTTACAATCGCCCATATGATGAAGATTACATTTTCCACATTTCGATAGTGTCCCTTTATAAGCTTCTTGTTTCACGTTCGAATTGGTCATGGCATAATTTCGAGTATTCGGACCGGCTCGTTTATTTTGAGGGTTCTCTTGCATCCTTGTCCCATAATCAGATCGTTTCAAACTCGATGTTTCCCCCGGCATTCTTATCACACCACTTCTCATAAGATCAAAAGTAACAACACTCGCTTGAGATACAACACTTTTCAATGTCGTGTGGGCTACTGATTAACTATACTCCTCATGGCAGGAATCAATCCCCAGGTCTGAGATCAATTTTCGAGAAATATTTCGCACCCTGAAGCTGATCAAACAAGTCATCAATTTGGGGTAAGGGGTATCTATTCTTTATAGTAACTTTATTCAATTCCCGGTAATCAATACACATCCGAAAACTTCCGTTCTTCTTTTTCACGAATAACACTGGTGCTCCCCACGGTGAATAACTTGGTCGGATAAAATCCCTGTCCAGTAATTCTTGTAACTGGTTGGACAGTTCTTGCATTTCAGAAGGTGCAAGTCGATAAGGTCCCTTAGCAATGGGTGCTGCTCCCGGTATCAAGTCAATACGGATTTCAACTGGTCGGGTCGGTGGTAAACCAGGCAACTCATCGGGAAATACATCTGAATACTCGTGTACCACTGGGATGTCTTCTATTCGCTTTTCGTCAGGGTCTTTGACTGTTACGCTCGCCAAGTATAATGTACAACCTTGGCGCAAATACATTAAAGCCTTAAGTTGGGATACGAGAGGCAACATAGTACCAGATTTCTCACCTTGAACAGTCATAGCCTCATCATTCGGAAGAGGTATCCTAACAGTCTTATCCTTACAGACAATTTCAGCTTTATATTTAGATAGCCAGTCCATACCGACTATAACATCGAAACTTCCCAATTCCACTGGAAGTAAATTAATAAGGAATGGGTGGTCGTTTAGGATGAGGGAACAGTTTCGGACTATTCGGTTAACAAGTAAGACTTACCGTTAGCGAGTTCTATAGTATATGGTTTTGTTAGTTCACTAAACGGCATATTTTCTAAGGGTAAGAAGTTAACAGATACGAAACTTCTATCGGCACCCGTATCAAACAAAACTGAAGCATACTGACCAGAAACTAAGAATGTACCTGTCACCACATTCGGATCATGACGCGCTTAACCCGATCTTATTACAAACGCGCGTCCCTTGCTGCGTTGGAGGTTGATGTTTGTGCTTGATTCTGCCTTCTCACTGCACCCTGGTTCAACTTGGGGCAGTATCTCCGAAAATGATCCGTACTACCACATTCATAGTAGGTACGGAGGTTCACGGTGGGTGGGGTTTGTTGATTGAGCTGTGGTCGGGTTGGTTGAGGTCGAGATAGCTGGGTTGGTTGTTGTGGTCGGTTTACATTGTTGGCGGGGGTTCTACAACTAGGGGCATAATGTCCAGTTTTTCCACACTTGTAACAAACTACCGGTTTACAATTGCCCATATGGTGAAGATTACATTTTCCACATTTCGCTAGTGTCCCTTTATAATCTTCTTGTTTCATGTTCGAACTGGTCATGGCATAATTTTGAGTATTCGGACGGGCTCGTTTATTTTGAGGGTTCTCTTGCATCCTTGTCCCATAATCAGATCGTTTCAAACTCAATGTTTCCTCCGGCATTCTTATCACACCACTTCTCATAAGATCAAAAGTAACAACACCGGCTTGAGATACAGCACTTACCAATGTCGGGTGGGCTACTGAATTAACTATACTCCTCACGGCAGGAGTCAATCCCCAGATGTAGCGTTCAATACGTTTAGCTTCCGGGTTAACTAACCACGGTACTAAGCGAGAGAGTTCATTAAAATGGTTTGTGTAACCCACTTGGTCAGAACCTTTCATTTCCAAATTCGACAATTCATGTTCCAGTATTTGAATCTCACTTTTCGGAAAAAATGCTCTAGCATAAGGGTTTTAAGTTCGGTCCATGACATACGGTTTATAGCATCATGTCCCCTTATTTGGACCACTGTGTTCCACCACATCAAAGCATGATCCAGAAACATACTCGTAGCGAATTTGTCTATACGTTCTGGTGGACATTCACTAATATTAATTACGGACTCGGTCTTTTCAATCCAATTGACCAATCCGTTCGGTCCCTCAATACCTTTGAATTCAGTTGGTTTACACGATGTGAACTATTTATATGCGTAATCCTGATGTAGGGGTTGGGGATTATTACGATCATTACCAGTATTTGGTTGAGTGTTATTATTAACAGTTGGGTTGATAACCTGTACAAGGTTTGGATTCGTGACATTATTCGGGTTCAAACGGTTTCAGGTTCCCAACAACATTAACAGTCGGGCGAGTATTATTAGTGTTTATAACATTATCAGTATTCACCGGGGATGTACCACCCGGGGCTACATTAGTGTCCGTCGGAGGTATATTAGCAGTGGCCGTGGTTGTGCTCGTAGGTTGATTAACATTATTGCTTGTATGCCTGCAGTGACTTGTGCTACAATTGTTGGTATCACTGCTTGTAGTTGACGAGCAATCTTGAAATAGTACTAAACCACAAACAACTCCCAAGTCAGCCCAACACGCTGTAACAAAATGCTGCTTGGGATATCAAAAGACTATATACATAAGGCTATACTACTATGTCCTATCCATTCTTTGTAACATGAAGCCACAACTAAACAACAGCAGCCACTAGGGCTGCATTAACCGCTGAACATGCTCCTAGCAGTATCATTGTGTTGGTGCATAATGTCAGTAGTTCAGTATCGACTGATTTGTATATGTCTGTAATCGTGTTAGATTGTTTGTTTTGGTTTTAGATATGTAATCTCACAAGTTCGCCTTATGTAAGCGAACTTGTGGATAAACGAAGTTAGGACAACTTCGCCTAACATGTTAGGCGAAGTTGTCAAGGGTTATATAACCTTCGCTTACGGCTTGTTTTGTAAAAAGTTTTTTTAGAACGTGTAATTGTGATTTGATATCACGTGTTGAAGTGTTGCAATACAACGTGTCTTATCAGTATTGTAATGTGTGTTCGTGTTCGTTTTAACGTATTACACATCTTACGCTCATATCGTGTTACGTAGGGATTCCGCACCTACGTATTACGAGATACTCCTGTGCAGATCCGGCTAGGAACCTACAATTGGTATCAAAGCTTTTGCTCGTGATTGTGTGGTTCGGGATTATCACACGAGTGTTAAGATCGTTCCGTTCGACTATTCGCGGAACGAGCTTACGTTGAAGTACATAGTTTCTGTGTTTTACCCATCTCCCACCATCAAATAAAACCCATTACACCTTCGCATACCTTGCAATACGTCAAATTAAAACCTGCAAAAACCTTGTGTTCATCAGGCGAAGTTGCCGTCACTGTTCGTAGGGTTTAAGCGAAGTTATAGGGTTAAGCGAAGTTATAAGGTTAAGCGAAGTTATCAGTTAAGCGAAGTTATCAATTAAGCGAAGTTTATTGTTAAGCGAAGTTAAAGTTAAGCGAAGTTATAGATTTAAGCGAAGTTATAGATTTAAGCGAAGTTGAGGAAACAAGCGAAGTTAAGCTTAAGCGAAGTTAAGCATAACTTCGCCATCTGATCACTGTTCAGAATAAAAAATAATAATTTTAATACTTTCGTTGTGTTTTCGAGTCGTGTTTCTTTCAACGATGACTTCAATAAACATTACGGAACTGGTGAAAATGGAGGTTGAAGCCGGTTCAGCAACTAAGGCTCCAAAATTGCTTAAGGGTACCGATTTCGTTGCTTGGAAAGATCGGTTTGAACAGTATGTGAAATACCAAGATGCTAAGATGTGGGTGTGCATACAGGATGGATACATTCCACCAACGGCCTTGTTTGAGGGTCGTGAACAGATTAAGAAGTACAATAAGATGGAAGAGGAGGAAAAGAAGATGTATGAAGCAGAAAGTAAAGCTCATGCTGCAATAACGATGGCTCTTCCACAAGAGATTCTTCATACATTCAAGAAGTACAAAACTGCTAGAGAGCTATGGGAAGCACATGAAAATCGATATGAAGGTAATGTGGGGATACGTGCTTCCAAAACAAAGCTACTAAAAACCCAATTCTCTGTATTCAAGTATCTGAAAAATGAATCCCTTGATGATATCATCACCAAATATTACCACTTGATGACCGAGCTCAGCAATTACTCCATTATATACAAAGAAGATGAGATAGTAGAGAAACTTCTTGATGCTCTTCCACCAAAATGGGAAATGTATACGGTTTTAATGAGAGAGGATAAAGAATTTGCCAATATTGACCTTGAGACAGCAGTCAATAAGTTACGAAATTTTGAGCTCAACATGGTTCGAAAGGAGACACCAACTGATAAGGTTCAGGATCCGGGAATGTATGGTGCGAAAGTCTCAACAAGTTCAAGTTCAAAATCAGAATCGTGTGCCTACTACTCAAAGGGAGAATCAAACTCCAACTCAACTCGAGATGGTCATGTGATTCTCAATATGGATGGCGACGTGTGTTTCGTAGCTGGTGGTAGTAGTTCTTCAAAACCTCAATCAACAACTGGTAATGTACCCTCAAATGTTCCAACCTACAACTACTCAAAGATGCCCATGAGTGTTAAATCAGCTGAACAGCAGTTTGCTCTCTACGCATCCTTCATTGCATCGTATGAAAACTACATCAAAGGTAAAATAGTCGACCCCGCAACCTTGGATGAAGACTATGATTAGATCGATGCTGATGATTTATAACAGATGGATCTGCAGTGGCAGATGGCTATGATTGTAAGAAGGGTTAAGAGATTCATGAAGAAAACAGGTAGAAAGTTCGTTGGAGAAAGACCAGGGTTTGACAAATCAAAAGTTAGATGTTACAACTGTAAACAAAATGGTCACTTTGCCAAGGAATGTACCAATGAGAGAGTCGAACGTAGTCAGAACTGAGCTGCACAACAGAATGGGGGAGGTAGTGAGAACAAGGCTATGGTATCTAGACAAAATGGTGGATACAACTGGAAACTGCAAGTTGAGGAAGTGTTTGAACAGGCCAATTTGGTAAACATAGAGACTGAAGGAAGTGAGAGGGAGACGGAAGAAAATCAAGCCTATATGGCTGAAGTCAACGATCAACTCTCTGAGGTAAGTTATGAACTTCATTGCATACAATGTGAAAATCTATCTGAACAATTGAAAACAATAACTGATCAGTTTATTAGTTTGGACGCTCAATTTAAAATGTTAAAAGAAGATCATCACTATACTAAAACTAGAGAAAACAGTTACTCGGTAAAAAGAAAAGCTAGTGAAAAAGATATCAGAAGTCTTAAAGCCAGTCTAGCTGAAAAAATACAAGTAATTGATCTTAGTTATGAAGTGTTAGAAGAGAAAACCAAACTAATTGCTGAAAGAGATAAACAGATTGCTGATTACCAGGTAAAAGTGGTGGAACTAAACAGAAAAATTGAACAATTTAGAAATTCCTCAGCAATGCTTGATCACATTGTAAGTGTTCAACGTTCCCCAGTTAACAAAGGGGGAATTGAATTTTCTGAAGTTCCACCACCGTATAATCATAACTATACTTATAATCCTAGTAATCAGAAATCTGCTGATGTTGAGATTGATCAGACAGTTCCAGTCAAAATTTCGACTAAAGAACCAGAAGTTAGAAAAAGCAAAACGAGTAAGCCAATTCCAAATGTTAAGATTTCTGTTCCTAGTTCTTCCTCATCAAATTCGGACAAGTCATCCGAATCGGGTGAGATAAAGGAAGGGGTAACATTACTAAAACGGGGGGAGGAATATAAGCCTGATGAAAAGATTCTTCTCTAAACCCGTTCGTCCCACCGTATGTGAGACAAACGGGTAGTAATGTAACCTCAACATCCGAAACAATGAATGGGACGAAAGTTGAACACAGGAGTTGTTTTAGATGCAATCAAGTAGGACACCTTATTGCTGATTACCCTCTAAACCAGAGAAAATTTAGAGGAATGAGGCCTCCGAAAACTGAGAATAAAACGAATGGTAATTATTATACTGGTAAGAATGCAAACTCACCAAACTTCAGACATTGGACAAATCCAAGATTTCAAAGAAATCGATCTCAGTTTTTCCCAGTTAACAACCAAACTTACAATTATAATTCAGTTAATTCTCGAAGGGTTGGATGGCCTCATAGTCAATCCTCAAGAAGGTTTCCTTTCAGGACTTACAGAAATCAATCTCAAACTGACTTTGGACAATCAAAGTACGGGATGCCGTTTAACAGATTTAATCGACCCAAGACCAGTAGGTCTTGGGTCCCCAGATTTTAATCTCTTTTTTTAACTGTACAGGAACAGTTGAACAGGGCAGTAAACAATCTGTGGGTTGTAGACAGCGGCTGTTCTCTGCACATGACTGGTAACAAGAATTTGTTACATTAATGGAAACATGTTCAAGGAGGAAGAGTTAGTTTGGCTGGAGAGAGTGGAGGTAGAATCACTGGTATTGGAACTGTGACAAATGGAAAAATGAAGTTAGAGAGGGTGAATTTTGTTGAAGAATTAAAGCATAACCTGTTGAGTGTATCTCAGATCTGTGACAAAGATTACATAGTGCATTTTACGAAAAATGAGGCAATTGTTCTTTATCCGGGGTTCAAGATTCCAGAGGCATGGGTGGTGATGAAAGCTCCAAGAGAAAAGATGATGTATGTAATGGATATGAGGTCAAATGAGATGACATCAGAAGAGTCATGTCTTCTGTCGAAGGCGACTGAGTCCGAGTCCGAGTTATGGCACCGAAGAATGGGACATATACATCTTCATAAAATGAGTTACATTGTCAAAAATGGGCTAGTGCATGGAGTTCCCTCGAAGAACTTTAACTTTGAAGATCAATGCTTATCGTGCAAGAAGGGAAAGCAACAAAATAAACCTCATCACTCCAAGAAGGTTAACTCAATTCTCAGTACCCTAGATCTACTTCACATGGATCTCTTTGGTCCCGTGAATGTAAAAAGTCTAGGTGGAACGTCTTACGGTTCAGTTGGTGATTAACTTGATTACCAAGGTTGAAAACATTGTTGGGAGAAAGGTTAAGTACATCAGGAGTGATAATGGGACAGAGTTCAAGAACTACCAGATGGAGATGTTCTGCTTACAAAAAGGGATAGACCATCAGTACAGGGCCCCGTACACTTCGCAACAAAATGGGGTGGCTGAGAGGAAGAATAGAACACTAATTGAAGGAGCCAGAACCATGCTGGCTGATGCTAAACTTCCCGTGGTGTTCTGGGCTGAAGCTGTTGCCACAGCCTGTTATATCCTTAATCACGTTTTAACTGTTAAAAGATTGAATAAAACTTGTTATGAACTTATGCATGGTAGAAACCGAAACTTGAATGGCCTCGAACGTTTCGGGTCCCCATGTACGATATTAAAGACAAACTCAAAATTTGGTGAGAAAGCCGACGAAGGTATTTTAGTCGAATATGTTGTTGGTACACCCAACAGAAGAGTATTTAATTTATCAAACAGCAAGGTTGAGGTGGTATGTAACACGGACATTACAAGTTACAAATCACCAAAGCCTAGCACGGGACCCGCTGAAGCTTTCGACTATGATAAACTTTTCAAATCATTTAATTTGCCTTACTTGGATTTTGCAGAAGTTGATGAGAAAATTGCTTCACAGATTCTGTATGATGAGGAGGAAAATATTGCTCAACGTCCACGATACGATGAGAGTCAACCTTCCTCGTCAAGTGCTGCTGATATTCATGCTGCCTCTACTGAGGAAGAATTCTATAATCCTTTTCACTCTCAACATCAATCACCCATAAATGAACTCTCTTCGAACTTAGAAAACAATCTGGAAGTCGGTCCGGTTCCGACTACTGGAGTTCACAAAAATCACCCTTTGGAGAACGTGATAGGTGATCTGTCTGATGGTGTTCAAACAAGAAGAAGTCCGAATGAGCACACTTGTGTTTACGCAAGCATTAAAGAAACGGGTATCTTAAATGAATGTTTGTACACCTGCTTCATCAGCCAGATTGAACCAAAGAATTATTAAATGGCTCTAAAGGATAGTTCGTGGGTCGAAGCCATGCAAGAAGAGTTAGCACAGTTCGAGAAGATGGAAGTATGGAAATTAGTTGCAAAACCAAAAGATGTACATGCTATTGGAACAAAGTGGGTTTTTAAATGTAAGAGGGATGAGAAAGGAATAATCATAAATTTGATCCAACCTTGGAAAGTGATAGACAAACTAATTCTGTGTGCTTAACTAGTGAAGTTATTAGGCCTAAAAGACTCTAGAACAGCCATTGTATGTTATGGTAGCTTTTTATGGTGCGTAAAAGTAGAAGTGATACTAACTAAATCTCCTCGATTTAAAGTGGAGAATCATTCAGAGTTGTGCATGTCTCAATATACATCTTTCCGAATGATAGGCAGAAAAGTGATTACCCAGTCATACACGAGCCCGTGAGTGTTCTGATTCCCGAGAAGAAAGTGTGTCAAGTACCTGCAGTGATCTAGATTCGGGACTTGCAGTCGTCTGTTATTTGAAGCTGTATTAATGTCAGCTACTATTATTACAAAAAAAAAAAAAAAAAAAAATCTTATAAAGCTTATGTTGTTTCAAATGTCAATCAAGAGGCAAGAAAGAGAATGGGAAGAAGACTCTAAAGATCGATATGTACTTACTGTTTAATCAAACACTACGGGTCGAGGTTAACTCGGGGTGACTTGGGGAAAGCCAAATACGCTTTGAGAATAGATAGGTGGCATCACAATCTCTCATGTGATCTTAATTGAACCTAATCCGTATCACAGAAGCGATGAAAACCATACTAAGTTGTATACCTGCTTACAACCTGTTTCTTTATGTCATAATACCGCTGAACATGGATCTATGTGACAGCCATTTAATTAGTATGATTCCTGTTCGGATCTTTTCTAAAACATGTTGGTCACCGTCAATACTGAAATTTGATCCCGTTTTATTTACTTACTGAAATCTTCATTGCATATTCTATGGTGTAAAACTTGGTTACTTTGTTCTTTGATGGTAACGTTTAAATCTTTAACGGAAGTCTTCAAAAGACAGTTGCATTTTGTTCAAATTTATAAGGGCCAGTTTTGTAAGTTTAATACTAAGAGAAGTTCAATAGTAAGCGAAGTTGTTAAGGGGCGAAGTTAAGGGTAAGCGAAGTTAACCTTAACTTCGCCTGTATTGTTTCAAACATATATAAAGGTCAACTTGGTCAAACACTTTACATAGTTTTTCAAACCCGGCGAACTTATACTTTATATAAACCTCGGCGAACTTAATACACGAATCAACCTTGTTATTAGTTGATTTCAATCCATGTTAAAGGTGTGTAGGCTCGGTTTGACATGTAATTCTTATCAATGGTGTTAATCAAATGTCGTTTTGGTCCGATTTGTGACTTCGGTCATGCAACCCTTTAAACACCCAACAATCAATCTTTTTCTAAGTGTTCATAACTCATTTGATGGTCTAGATCTCCCTATTAACATCTTTACATGATTTCAATCACAAAAACTCGAAACAAACCTTGATCTGACCTGTGTTGATATGCCGTTTCATATACAGGCGAAGTTAGCTTTAGGAGAAGTTGTTCTCAACTTCGCCCAAGGCATAACTTCGCCTGCCTGTTAAATGATTAATTAATCAGGGGCGAAGTTAGGGTTAGGCGAAGTTATCCTCAACTTCGCCTTATACTTAACTTCGCCTGCTGCTTTATATTATTTAAAATTCTAATGTGTTATCAGGCGAAGTTGTACTCAACTTCGCCATATGTCAACTTCGCCTGCATTGTAGAAGTTATCTTAACTTCGCTCATGGTAATAGGCGAAGTTATGATCTGCTTTGTCGAAGGCGAAGTTATGATCTGCTTTGCTCTAACTTAGACCGTTTGTTGTGCAGATATGGCTGCTGTAGCAGGAGCTGGTGGTGCTGGTGGTGACGAAGGTGGTGATAACAACCGTCAATTCTTTCCGGGTCACAATATGTACATCACGTTGGATCCGGATTCTAGTGGTGTAGATGATTATCGCAAGATCATCTCCTTCCTTGTTTGCTCACGTATTTTCCACGCTATTACTACAACTCTACCCATCTCTCTACCGAACATTGAAGATTTCTGACAAACGGTAGAGTATGACTGGAGAGTTGAGCCTCTGGTTATGCGCGCCACAGTGAACAATCAGGTGGTGCAGTTCTCATCTAATCAGATAAGGGTCGCCTTGCAGTTCGGGACTGAAACTAGAGATGATCCTACAGACTTCTCTGTTCCATTCAGAGATGGTGCATTTTTACGAATGGTCTATTCGGGTCCATTGGGTGACACACAGAGGAGAAAGGGATTTTTATTGGATCAATGGCGTTTTCTGATGCACGTGATGATTGTGTGCATGTCGGGTTGTAAAGCTGGTACTGACGGTATGGGAGCAACGATGCAATCTGCCATGACAGCCCTGACTTACAACAAGCCTTACAGCTTCAGTCTGATGGTGTTTTATGAAATCGATCATCAGAGACGCGCGGTCGCTCGTGAAAGATTCTTAATGTACCCAAGATTCTTACAGATGATCTTGAATCATGTAGCTCCTACGCTACCTCAACGCCGTCCCATTCGATATGTAGAGAGTGTAAGCAAGAGGATCTTTGCGCAATGCAGGTCGTCGAGTTCTCGCAGTAAACCGGAGCTTCGTCCACGACATACTCCATTATTTGGTTACTTAATAAACCCTGCTTATGTTGCTCCTCGTGGAGATGAATTTGGGGACCCGGCACCGCAACAGGCTGATGTTCCTCAACCACCACCTGTGGTACAGCAAGCATTGCCAGTTGATCCTGTTGTGGCTCTGGAGGAACAGGTAGATCTTGAAGCTGCTTTTGGTGGACAAGGGTTCTTTGATATGGAGCGAGTTGATCCTGCAGCAGAGATTCAAGTCTCAGTCACAGAGGTTTCTGGGGTAAATGTGTCGATGGTAGCTACAACTGTAGCTGATTCTGAGAGAACCGACTCTGACTCCTCCACTGATGATATTGTTGAAGCACGACAGGTTCTGGTCACACAGGAAAGAATACATGGAAAAAGAAAGAAAGACTCAGATGATAGTGAATCTGACTTCGAGGAGGAGTTAGACCGGTTGATACGACGATCGAAAAGGGTTAGAACTGGTGAAGGTTCGGGAGCTGGTGAAAGCTCAAGGGTGGTTCGTTTCTCTCCACCTGCGTTTATGACCATGGTTCCTGCTTCGATGACTGCGACAGGACAGATCATTTCAAGTGCTCCAATGTTAACTACATCATCTTCTTTTGGCATTCCACCTACCACATTTCAGTTGTCGGCTCCAGAGATAGTTTCCTTGCCACCTCCTACTCTTACTCCTCGGAGGTTTTTGCAAGATTTGTTGAGTCGACATTGGTAGCTACAGCGGGGTTATCTGTCACAATACCACCCGCGGTTACTTTTTAGCCTGCTTCTGATATTCCAGCTAGTCTGGGAATTCCTCCACCGTATGATCAAGATATTTCTCATATGCGGTTTGATTTTGATGCTACATTACCTGATTTTGAAAGGATAGCAGCTCTTGAGAGAGTGGTGGCAGAACAGTCAAGAATCAACCTAATCCAGACTCAGGCTATCCAGCGCCTTGTAGAAGAAAATCAGATCCAATCGTCCCTCCTGGTTGAGCACGGTAAACTTTTCGATGCTTTAAAGCAGTTCTTAGCATCTCAGGGGGAGACGAGCTTCAAGGGCGATGAGTTGAGGACAAAGAAAAGTCATGACAGAGACGATGATACCAATGCATCGAAAGGTGCAGGTAGTGAGTTGCCAAGAACTGACCAAACTCTTGGGACTTCCACATCTCAGGGGAGTCAACTGGTACAACAGGTGGTTCAGGTGGTGACGATGTTGTGGTTGTAGATGAGGAGGAGATGTTGGATGATATTGTGGGTGATGAAGATGTGTTACCGGTTGATGAGATTGAGAAGATAGGAGCTGAGATTGTGATTGATAGTGAGATTGAAGAGGGAGAGATTGTGGAGGACAATGTAGAACATGATATCCCAGAAGTTGATAAGGAAAATGTGGGTCAAGATATGGAAATTGATGAGTCTGAATGGGAAGAGCAGCCGAGATGGAAAGAAGGCTACGCTCAGTGGTTCGTAAAGACAAAGAAGCCAGCGGTTCCGACTATGTTCAAGAAAAGTTACACTATCAAAGGGTATGATGAATCGAAAAAGGGTATTATATGCTAGTTGTATGATGAGTAGTTGAGACTATTTGTGATTAAATGTTTTGATGGGATTTAGTACTTTAAGAGGTTGTTGAGATCTTTGAATACCTTGCCTGAGTGTGAGGTGAAGGATTTAGCTAAGTTGGGGTTGATTAATAGTATTGATGATAATATGGCCAGAATCATTGGGAAGATTGTGTGGAAAGAAAGTATAAAAGAGAAAAATTTCGAGTTATTAAAGACGCAGAAAGGGAAGCTTATTGAAGATAAAGACAGAGGAATGCGTGCTGATGGCAAACCTTGGATGGTAATGAAGTATAAGCCGATCCGGTGTTTGAAAGAAGTGCCGATGAAACCAATGCCCAAGGATGTCTTAAAGAATCTTAAATGGTGGTATGTTGATAGTCAAACAGCTGAAGCGGTTATGGAGGATGAAGATGAACAAGAAGTTCTGAGAGTGTATGATCCCATGCACTTGGTAAATTTGTCTCAAGCTGACTTGCAGGTGCTTACGAGAAAAAGATATTCTATATTCCTGCATGGAAAGATGAAGCCAAGAAATATCAGAGAGTTGTCTCTGTTTGTGTCAGAGAAGGCGTTCATGCTTGAAGACGTGTGACACGAGATTTTTGGGAATACAAGACACGAGATTGTAGATAGAGATATGAAGCTACTGCCAAGGGGGAGTCTGTTGGTGCATAATGTCAGTAGTTCAGTATCTAGTGATTTGTTTGTGTCTGTAATCGTGTTAGATTGTTTGTTTTGGTTTTAGATATGTAATCTCACAAGTTCGCCTAATGTAAGCGAACTTGTGGACAAGCGAAGTTAGGACAACTTCTCCTAACATGTTAGGCGAAGTTGTCGAGGGTTATATAACCTTCTTTTATGGCTTGTTTTGTAAAAAGTTTTTTTAGAACGTGTAATTGTGATTTGATATCACGTGTTGAAGTGTTGCAATACAACATGTCTTATCAGTATTGTAACGTGTGTTCGTGTTCGTTTTAACGTATTACACATCTTACGCTAGTATCGTGTTACGTAGGGATTCCGCACCTACGTATTACGAGATACTCCTGTGCAGATCCGGCTAGGAACCTACACATTGCCCGATCCTGACGCCCGTGGCTGTGAGCACTAGATCTTTGCACATTTCTTATTTCTTGCTGCATGTACCACATGTGATCTTGCATATCATGTCTATGCTGGTTAAGGTTATTTATCGAATGTGATTGTTCTAAGATCTAATCAGTCACTAAACCCAACCATGCTGAATCAGACAGAAGAGGTGGCTCTGGTACCGGGGCGGCTAGACCCCAGATGGGAATGGGTATTTCAGTGACCTGGACACGTGATGTTTCTCCCCTGTAGTATGTAGATCGAGATGGGGGAGAGGTGTGCTCATGTGGCCGCACTGAAATACGAGCGGTCCGACAGTTTCTAATAGTGGGTGGGGGTATTGGTGTATGCTGTACGGGTGGAGTAGGGGATCTGGGTGCCCTAATCGGTGAATGATAAGCACTAGTAGCTCCCTGTCCTATAACATTCCTAGGGGATTCCCTAGGGTGATAGGTGTCACAACGGTAACCCGATAAGTCGGGTTGATATGCGGGTACCTCGTGGGGAACCACCGTGTCTCCAAAACTCTCGCTCATCTCCTCCTCCGGTTCCTCCTCCTCTTCAGGTAATGCTAGTGTCGCAATAGGTGAAAGATCCGTAGACCTCGACATGTTCCTGCACAATGGTTAGTAATAAGAATAACATCCTTCGATTATATTAATCATAATAAAACACATGCAGGTATTTATACACATAAGCACAAATAATCGTTTATATACATATATATATATTTATTTATTATTATTATTATATTTTATACACATATGTTGTTGTTTTTACCAATTGGGTTGTTCATCAACTTCTTCTCGGATTCCCTCGTACAAACAAGTCTGTTATTACGTTCCGGACCATAATAACCCACTTGTCCATTCAAGTTCATCACGAGAATCGCCTGTATATATTATTTAATATTATTTTATTCCCAGAGTTAATCGAGCCTAAGGTTATATTAGGGTATCCTATGGGACATCCTAATTCTTTATAACCAATGGCTCTGATACCAACTTCTATCACACCCCGACTAGGTAGTTGCGGAAGCGTAGTACGGGAATGTAACAGATAACATTGGTATCAACCACATTGTTTATAAAGAAATTCAACAACTAATTTACATCATATTACATTGGTAGGTACTATGTTTACAACTAAATGAAAAACACTTAACCAGTTCTCGGTTCCTTATTCATTAGTACGTATTTGCATCTATTCACAGCTATTCAACTTTCCTTCTAACACCAAGCACGTAAGCAAATCATTCCAACTTCGGCTTACCTGAAAAGCATGTTAAAACGGGTCAACTACATCTAGTTGGTGAGTTTCAAGTTTCACGAGTACGAACAAAATCATTATACGAGTTCGTAAAGTTCACAATACGTATGTATATAAGTATGTGTATGATGTATTATACTAAGCCACAAGTGACCCAAGACAGTCGCACTGCATGGCCACCCTTGCCCATGTACTCCCGTTGGCATTTAACAGCCACTTTACCCCAAGTATGTACTATGTCTAACACCACATAGCAGAATTTAATAAGTATAAATGACAATGTGCAACTGCGTAAACAAGTATATCCGGCATACGCCACCGGCGCCTTCAGTTGGGTTTGTCAAACCGATAGTACTATCCGCACGTCACCGGCACGAAGTTAATCACTTGTGTTTGTGGGAACTTTCAAGTGTTAGTACTTAGATAATTCACATCACCACACGTTTTCAAGTATATAAGTATATGTAAACATGCTTTCCAACCCAAAAGTTCGTAAAACAGTTTTAGAAAGTGGGGTCGTGAAACTCACCTTATTGTAGTTCGAGCAGGTAATATACGTCAATAAGTGTTATGCCTCGATTATAACTCGTATCCTATAATCGGTATCGTACTGTTAATACTAGTACAGTGTTTAAACCAAATCGAGCTGTATAACTAGTCTGGTTATAGCTGTTAGGCCCAAAACATGACCATAGTCTTAGATTGTGAGGTTGTATACTATGTAATGTTTAAAACTGGATTTGGCTCAGTTTCACCGTTTTCCGAGCCTAGCCAAGTTGATCGTTTACGCGTTTAGGGAATAGGTAAGATCACACAAACTTAAGTAAACATGTTGATTGTTAAAATGATTTGATTTATGAAAGCATCTTGAGGTTTCGGTATCTGGATTGATCACAGGGTTCGTTTCCGTTTTCACACGGGTTTGATTATACAAAACGCAAACAATCCACCCGAATTGTCCGGAATTCTCGTAAAAAGTTTGTTTTTATCAATTTCATTCAAAAATACGATATTTGACCACTTTTGACATTTTGAGATGTCAGTCCGTTAAACACAAAACTGCTAGTTTCGTTAAAACAATTATAGTTTAAATCTTTGATTAATCATAACTAATTATGTACTCATATATAAATTATGGAAATTTTTGTAAAAATAAATTAAAATATGGAGAATTTTATAAAAATATTTTCAGAAATTTTATGATTAATTATCTATTTATAAAAGTTCATTTAATGTGCTATAATGGAGTAATAAATAGCCCGTTTATACCAAACGATATCCAAAAAATCGGATAATTTTTCCAAGTGATCTCAATATCATTACATAGACCCTGAAAAATATCCAGAATCTAAATCTTTGGCCAAAATGCCTTTTTGCGCGTTTTTCGGCTATTAAAACTCGGTTAAAACACAATTGCACAATTAATACTTACACAACTCCAAATGTTCTCAAACTTTACCAGTGATCTTAATATATCATTTATTGGTTCCAACCAAATTTCATAATTTTCCCGAATAAACGCCAATAAACGGTAATAAATTCGCCAAATATTTTTCGTTTATCGAAAAATTACTTAATTTGAACAGGGACTCATTTAAATGATCCCTAATGTCCCTGAAAATTTCACAAGCTAAAAACAAGCACGTCACAACCTAATACTAAACAGCCCCTAAACGAGTGTTACGGGTTTACCTTGTCGGTTTTCGGTGAGTTTTGCTAGCTTAAACGACTTTCCGGGTCTCGGGTTGCAAACTCATAGTATCTACATATCATATAAAATCAAACCAAGCATAAATCATCCATGTAACAGCCTTGATAATTAGGGTTTCGGTTTTGAGTTCAAACCAAACTTTCAAACCGTAAAACCGTTATATTTACGTTCTAATCCGCGTTTTTGACCAAAAATCTTTATGAATGCTTTGTAGACATGTTTAACATCAAATTATGTTTTTGGTTCAGTTTGGAGGTTTTGATATGGTTACATATTGTTTTACTAACCAAACCTTAATTTTTGCTTTACAAACTTGATTAAAACAATTAAGATTAAGAGCTTACCTTGGATTTTCTTGGCTAGTTTTGTAGTAAACGAAATAGAGAGGGTGTTTATTCAGGTTTGGGTTTGTAGTAATGATAAGAACATGTTATAGGTTGCTTAAAATGAAAGGAAAACAAGGGTGGGGATTCCCTCCCCTTTAGTTCCGATCGGAACAAAGGGTGGGGCCCTAGCCCTTTTCCATTTCCATTTTTTTAAGCTAGTGAGATTAATATTGAATCCAAATTTAATCCGGGTTCGGTTTTTGATGCGAAAAATAGTTCGGGTGCGATAAACAACGCAAAACCGAGTGTTTTTTGACTAATTTTAGTAAAATAAGAAAAACGTACTGACTCGTTGTAAAAATCCAAAATATTTTCTCGGATTGCCTAGAACATGTCATATAAGTGTTTTATTAATCTTTTTCGGCCTAACGGATGCTACAATGCTCGTTTTGATGTTAACGAATGCGTTTAAACTCATAGCGTATCAATAAACGAAACCTTTTTCGTTTAAATGGTTTTAAACGTACTGGGCCTAAATATCAATATGTTAGCCACTAAAATATATATATATATAACTCGTATATGACCCCTCAGTATATATATGGGTCATAATTAGTATCGGTCGGTTACTCGTTTAAGCACTACGAATTAACCGATTTATCGTTTACTTGCTACGTAATGAGTAAGGTATACCTTGTTTTGTCACGAATGTCACAGGTCTGAGGTTGAATCATATCATTTTATTTTATTTTTATATGTTTTTTACAATACAAAGTTCTTTACAATAAAAAGTTTGAAGAAAAAAAAAATATTATTTGTTCAAAAAAAGAAACCTGCACCCACTATTTTTAAGGCCTATTTCTTTTTTATCCCGAAATGATGAATTGAGCTCGTATAGGCATTTTAGACGTTGCTATTGAAATAGCCCTTCTGGCTATATTTTCCGTTACTCCACCCATTTCATAAAGGATTCGACCTAGTTTAACAACAGCTACCCAATATTCGGGAGAGCCTTTACCTGAACCCATACGTGTTTCTGCGGGCCTTTACTGTAACTGGTTTATCTAGAAATATACGGACCCATATTTTTCCACCGCGACGTGCATTTCGTGTCATTGCTCGTCGACCTGCTTCTATTTGTCTATATGTGATCCAAGCGGGTTCAAGTCCCTGAAGAGCGTATTTACCAAAACAAATAGTATTACCTCGATAAGACATTCCCTTCATTCTTCCTCTATGTTGTTTACGGAATCTGGTTCTTTTGGGGTTATAGTTGATGGTTTTTTTTGAATTCCATCTCTACTACAGAACTGGATGTGAGAGTTTCTTCTCATCCAGCTCCTCGCGAATAAATCAATTCAAATTCAAGATTTTGAATTCATGGATTTCATGGAATTCATGATTTTGAATCAATAGAAAATAATTTGAATTAAGTTTAATAAGTAATATATTGAATCATGGATTTCATTAAATCTAGATCAAATATATTATTAATTTATATATCTTTTTTTTATCGATAACTAAATCTAAATATATTAAATAACTATTTTTTATTTATCTATTTTAGAATGTTTTATAATGTTAAAACAAATCTTTCTTTTGTTTTACTCTTTATCGTATTGGATTGACCCAATTTTAGCAATCCAAGAAAATAAAGTTTTCACGGGAGAATATTTACTCTTTCCATTTCTATTTCTGTTCTCTCATTAGTTCATAATTTTTCCGAACAGATGAATTGGTCTCTGCCGGTTCCGCCATCCCGATCAATGAATCATTCGAATTCTTTTTCACTAAAATCTTTTGAATTCACAGGTTCCATCGTTCCCATCGCTTCGTAATTAATGGTTAGGTCTGAATTCTACAACGGAGCTATTAGTTTTTGAGTCAATATTCTTAGTCTTTATTGGCTCGAAGCTCTTTCTTTTTTATCCATTTAATGATGAATCCGTATTGATGCTTTATTACGCAGATTTTTTCTGAGATTACTCATAGACCTTACATATTGGAATTCTATATCTATATCATCAATATTCTTTATTCTTTTTCTTTCTTTCTCTCATCCTTCCATTTATCCATACCCTTTCTTTTTGATTTCGATTGACAACTTAGATTAGAAATTTTTTTAATAAAAAAGATTTCAGTTGCTACAACAATATGACCAATATATCATATCTTGACTGGTTCTTTGGATCCAGAAGTGATGAGTTGGTTATTACTTCTATAGTTATTTCTTTATACTATGAGGGTGGTTTTTTATACTAACCCTCAAAAAACCAACGAGTCACACACTAAGCCTAGCAATTTTATCAAAAGATTCATTGAATTTTTATTAAACTCAATAGAATTATAATTGTTCGTTTTTTTATTGAACATAAAAAAAATAATAATAAACGAATTGATATTTTTTGTTCCGTCGCTGGATAGAATGCAAAGGGAAATAAAGGTTTATTATCCACTTTCTATAAATATCCAAATTTTTATGCCTAATACCCCATAGATTGTGCGAACTGTATATGAACAATAATCAATTTTAGCTCGAATGGTTTGTAGTGGAACCCTACCCTCTCTGATCCATTCAACACGCGCAATTTTTTTCCGTCTATACGTCCTGCAATTTGCACTTGAATTCCTTTTGTATCTGCTTGTTTAGTTAATTCTATAGCCTTTTTCATCGCTTTGCGAAAAGAAACTCTATTTTTTAATTGTATGGCTATAAATTCTACAAGAATATTAGGTTTCCATAAGGCTTTTCAATTCGTGTGATAGCAATGTTAAGTTTTTGATTTTCATAATGAAATTCTTTTTGTAAATTCATCGTTAATTCTTCAATTCCTCGGGGTCGACTTTCTATTAATATTTTTGGAAATCCCATATAGATTATGATTTGGATTAGCTCGATTCTTTTTTGAATCTCTATACGTGCAATTCCCTCGATGCCAGAAGATGTTTTCATATTTTTTTGTACATAATTCTTGTTATAATCTCTTATTTTTTTATCTTCTTGCAGACCCTCAGAATAATTTTTTGTTTGTGCGAACCAAAGGGAATGATGACCTTGGGTTGTACCAAGTCTGAAACCAATTGGATTTATTTTTTGTCCCAAGTTCCCTCATTACTATACATATCATAATACGACATAGTTATATCCTTTTTTTTCAAATTAGCTTTTTGTGACCATGTAATAGAGTCGGTATCTATATATTCATCTAAGGATATATCTTTCATTACAATAGTTACATGGCAAGTCGGTTTTTGTATCGTAAAACTACGCCCGCGAGCTCGATGTTTTAATCTCTTCATGATCGTACCTTTATTTACTTCGGCTTTACTAATCACTAAATTGGCTTCACTCGAACCCATATTGGAACTAGCATTTGCTGCTGCTGAATAAACTAATTTTAAAATGGGATAACATGCTCGATAAGGCATGAGTTCTAATATCATAAGTGTTTATTCGTAGGAATGCCCCCAAATTTGATCAATTACTCTTCGCGAATTGTGAGCAGACATAGATATATGTTGACCTAAAGCGTATACTTCTGTTGTTCTCTTATTTAACATAAAGTTCGTCTCCTACTAATCAATGATAGATATCTATATATATTATTATACATAAACAAACGTTTTTTAACGACGAGATCTATTATCGCTTTTTGCATGTCCTCGGAAATTTAAAGTAGGCGCAAATTCTCCTAATTTGTGTCCTACCATACGATTTGTTATATAAATAGGTAAATGTTCCTTTCCATTATGGATAGCAACAGTATAGCCCACCATTATGGGTATAATGGTAGATGCCCAGGACCAGGTTATTATAATTTCTTTTTCTTCATTTGTGTTAAGCTTATTTATTTTTTTTAATAAATTATTCGCTACAAAAGGATTTTTTTTTAGTTAACGTGTCACAGCTTCCTCCTATTTTTTTTTGTAAAGACGAAAAAAGAAATTCTATTTTCTCTCCTATTTACTACGGTGACGAAGAATCAAATTATCACTATATTTATTCCTTTTTCGACTTCTTTTTCCAAGTGCAGGATAACCCTAAGGGGTTGTGGGTTTTTTTCTACCAATTGGGGCCCTCCTTTCACCACCCCCATGTGGATGGTCTACAGGGTTCATAACTACTCCTCTTACTACAGGGCGCATACCTAGCCAACGCTTAGATCCGGCTCTACCCAAACTTTTCTGGTTCACCCCAACATTCCCCACTTTTCCGACTGTTGCTGAGCAATTTTTGGATATCAAACAGACCTCCCCATAAGGAAATTTTAATGTGGCCGATTTCCCTTCTTTTGCAATCATTTTCGCTACAGCACCCGCTGCTCTAGCTAATTGTCCACCC
>NW_027491237.1:1952500-1955000 GCF_021521415.1 Bidens hawaiensis | reverse complement strand
TGAAACAAAAAATAAAATTTTTAATGAATTTAAAATATGTCTATTTTAGATTACTCCAAAAATATGTCTATTTTAGATTATTCCAAATTGACACATATTTTGTACAAAATATTGCAAAAATTAAGTTCTTTTATTGATTGGGCTAAAAATTAGAGATATCGATATATAGAAAACTCATTCCATATCCATATAGCAAATAAATTAACATATAATAAAAAAATTAAGAAATAAATAAATTAAGAAGTTAGAAAGTTATTCAAAATTTTTTAACATGGAATGAATTAGTTCAACACGTCATTAATTTGAACTAAAAATCTTATATCTGGCCTTACCGAAAAATAGAAATTTTTTCATTATTGTAATTGTAAAGGTCGATGGGGAAAAGAAGACTCCCCACCACCAAAATTTGAGTGAAAATATACTAAAAATCAAGAAATATTTTTTTATTTTTTTCTTGATTCTTTTTTTGTCGAAAACAGAAGAATTATTTTCTAAAATGAAGGGTCTATTTAATATTGATCAGAATAGGGACTGCCAATTGTTCATTTTAGATTAACTTTGATATTAAGAAATTAATGAGACTTTTTTTGATTTTTAGTAAAATCCATTATGATTATTCCGATATTTTAGGACTTATATTTTAGGACTTATTTGTTTGTCGTACAAAAAAACTTTTTGAGTTACGGGTAGAAAGAGATTTCCCTAATGACAAAGCTTTTAACGACGCCCCATATCCTTTCCTTTTCCAAATATTTTTACGAATACGCTTCTTTGATATCGAAGTACATTTTTTTGGAACTGCCATTTAAAAGTTACTCGTTGTTATAGTTGGATGTGAAAGACATCTATTGTTCAAAACAAATTCTTTTTTCTTATTCATTATCTATATATATTTTTTGTCTAAATAAGATTCTCTTCATAAAAAAGAAATTTAGATTTAGATATGTCAAAGATCGGTGAAAATTGTATAAAAAATAACTCAAAATAACAAAATTTTGATTCCATACGCTATTAGTAAAACCAAACATTTTGGTTTGGAACTTTTAGTTCTCGTTGTTTATCTCTCAAAGTTATCTCTTTATAATCTACTAAATCAAACTTAATAAAATCAATAAAGAACCTAAAAGATCCTTATTTTACTCATTCTATACTTTATTTACCTTATTCTATACTTTATTTACATAGACTAAAATCCCTCAAAGGATTATAAACTTTGAATAAAAAATTGAGTCTTTTTTTAGTCAAACTTGAGAAAACAATACACCTTCGATTTTAAAATTTGAACGAGACTATTAATAAATCTGTTAAAGGATACATGGTTTCATAAAAAAAATCGCAGTCATTTTTTATTCTTTATCGATCAAAAAGTTCATTTTAGATCTATAATCTTCTAAACTTTACTAATAAATTGTTTTGATTGAAAAGGAAAAAAATCAATCCCATAATGAATTAGTTAATGAGTTGGAATAAACTAACTAAAATCAAGAGTTTTTATTTCATTAGACCGATGCCCTTAGTTAATCTTATGATTCATATCAGGATAAAGTACTCTTTTTAGCTGAAATTTAAATCCTTGCTCTATTTTTTTACTATATAGAAGTATTCGTTTTTATATGTCACTTGGTCATATCCGTTGACCAATTAAAACTTCTTTTTTTGAATATTTGAACGATTTTAAAAAGACTCAGAATAAATACTAATATAAAATGATTCAATAAGTTAGTGGATATCTTGATTTTTTAATAACATTTTTCAAAATAGGCAAGATCCGGTGAATCGGAAACAATTAATTAAGAATAAATTTTTTTTATTGGAACAGACATATCAATATGCGTGGATAATACCTTTTATTCCACTTCCGGTTCCTATGTTAATAGGGCTAGGACTTCTTCTTTTCCTGACGGCAACAAAAAGTCTTCATCGTATGTGTGCTTTTCAGAGTGTTTTATTGTTATGTGTAGTCATTATTTTTTCTATCAATCTGTCTATTCAGCAAATAAATAGTAGTTATGCCTATCAATATGTATGGTTTTGGATTTTCAATAATGATTTTTCTTTAGAATTCGGATACTTGATCGATCCACTTACTTCTATTATGTCAATATTAATCACTATTGTTGGAATTATGGTTCTTATTTATAGTGATAATTATATGTCATGATCATGGATACTTGAGATTTTTTGCTTATATGAGTTTTTTCAGTACTTCCTGAACTTGGAACGAGCATGAAGAAATTAATGATACTTCTTTATCTTTTGAGTTGTTCTGCCGGATCGGTCACTCAAGATCTTTGGTCTCTACCCGGACCCGATGAAAAAAATAGGATCACTCCTTATGGACTCATTAAGAATGATTCTAGTTCGTGGCCTATTAGAAGTGGAAGGCGCTCTGGTGGGATACTCACGGACATGCAGTCAGTTTGATAAGGATCGAGTGACTTTGCTTCTTCGACCCGAACCAAAGAATCCCTTAGATAAGATGCAAAAAGGATCTTGTTCT
>NW_027491237.1:1935000-1942500 GCF_021521415.1 Bidens hawaiensis | reverse complement strand
ACCTGGTCGCGTAGCTCGAACATGACATTTACGTTTTTCAACTTTCAGCTCGTTTGTCTTCGTTTTTGCGTACCGGCTTCATCCGAGCTCCGTTTTAGCTGATTCTTTTTCCATTTGACTCGTTTTCTCGCTCTCTTCAACATGGGACGTATCACATACACAAACATGTAATTTAATGCAATAATAGCAAAATAATCGTTAACGTTTAGGCACAAAATAACACAAAAACTATTAGGAAAACATGTGTGTTTTACATCACATCAACATGAAATTAAATCGAAACGCTAAGTGGAACAATCATGTAATCATTAACGAGCAAAACGTACTTAAACTTCGCATAAAAAGATAGAAAGAATTAAGTAAAACATGCAACACACCAAAAGAGTTAAAACACGATAAATATATAAAACTTGACTCAAAACCTAAACTAATAAAAGATAAACAAAACTCAAACTTAAACGAACTTAAAACATTAAGTAAACACAACTTTACACGGGATTCGAGATGTATAAATACATGTATATCAATTCCTTATGAATTTCAGTATACTCTCTTTAATTAAGAATTACGGGATTCATCATTCGAGAGGAAGTAGACTACTCAAGACTTTCACATTTCATTTATGTCATAATTGAATAAAGAATTCATAAAACCTAAATGAAAAGAATAAGGAAGATAGAAACAATAAAGTTTTGTTTGATCTTCACTGGAAACTTGAGTAAGGAGTAGATCTTTTTGGAGTTTTCTAGAATCTGAAAGCGAGAACTCCTTTCTTTTTCTTTTTTTCTTTATTTGACCTACTTTAGCCGGATGAAAGGAAACTTTCACGTCCGATTTTGAGGGGGGGATCCTATCCCAATTTTTATTTTGCTAGGCCCATAGATAAAAAACCCACTTTTTTACGATTACGGGGTTTATTGGAATATGAAATTCAACCCTGGAAATACATGATCCCTATTTTTTTTACTACCCGGAGCTTCGATACATTTCGAAATCAAGAGATGTCTACCTAGGGGGTTCTATCAGACAACAATTAGCAAATCTAGATTTACGAATGATTATAGATTATTCATTGGTAGAATGGAAAGAATTGGAGGAAGAGGAACCCACAAGGAATGAATGGGAAGATAGAAAAGTTGGAAGAAGAAAAGATTTTTTGCTTAGACGCGTCCCATAATCCATTTTATCTTCTGAAAAATCCCTTCAACTATTGATGCCAAATCAAAAATACTGCGGAGTTCAAGGGAAATATCCAAATACATGTCTTATTATTTTCAATAATCCATACTTGTAGCAATAAAATACTATAGTTCCTGCCCCAAGTGATAAATGACGAATTAAAAATATCTATGCTATATCTTCTCTGTATCTATTATATCTATAAAGGACCAGAAATACCTTGTTTACGTATCATTGGGAAGTGCATTAACAAAAATACGACAGTAAGAAGTGGCAATACAAAAGTATGTAAATTATAAAAACGATTCAAAGTGGATTGTCCCACACTAGCACTTCCGAGCAATAATTCTACTAAAGGTGATCCTATTACAGGGATAGCGTCAGGTACACCCGTTACAATTTTCACAGCCCAGTAACCAATTTGGTCCCAAGGTAAGGAATAACCAGTTACACCAAAAGATGCAGTCAATACAGCCAGAACCACACCTGTAACCCAAGTTAATTCGCGCGGTTTTTTAAATCCACTGGTGAGATATACACGAAATACATGTAGGATCATCAATAGGACCATCATACTTGCCGACCATCGATGAACCGATCGGATTAACCAACCAAAATTAGCTTCAGTCATTATGTATTGAACAGAAGCAAAAGCATCAGTAACGGTCGGACAGTAGTAAAAGGTCATAGCAAATCTTGTAGCCACCTGTACTAAAAAACAAGTAAGCGTAATCCCCCCTAGACAATAAAATATGTTTACATGAGGAGGAACATATTTACTAGTTATATCATCCGCAATCACCTGAATCTCGAGACGCTCATCAAACCAATCATAAACTTTATTGAGATAGGTGCGATCCCCCCTCCGAGGACTGTATATGAGACTTTCATCTCGTACAGCTCAAGCAAAAACACCCAAATACTAGTTGGAATGGATATTTAATAGAAAGTTTGAAACTTCTTGCTTTCCGATTTAATCTTCTATGAAGATAAGAATAAAAAAAATCCAAAAATTCTTCTTCTTTATGGCGATAATACCAAAATATCAAGTTGGCTAAGTTGTCTTTATCTTGATCCTTACGGGCCTCTTGAATTATCTCTTCTCTATTTTTTTCTTTTTATTTGATTTGTTATATTTATTATTTATAGGAATTCTCTTGTTAAGACCCTATGAATCGATTCAAACCTTAGATTCATACTAGAACCACGATGATTCAATAAAAATACTAAGTTAAGCCCAAAGATTCCGTGAGTAAGAACCATCGGATCATCGCTTATTCCACGAATAGATAATAACCAATAATCCGAATAAAGATTTATCTTTGAGTCAAAATAAGTATAAAAATTTTGAAATTTGAAATTTGAAAGAAGAAACAATTTCGATTTATATATCTAAAATCTAATTCTTTGAAATTTTTTTGGAGTCTGGCCGCGAGGTTTGAATATTAAGTATGAATCATAGTTCAAATATTTCTTAATCTATTTAATATATTCCGTGTTCCAGATAATAGAATAAATATTCGATGAAGGAGAACCATCTCTATCAAGATGACAGACCCATTCTCTGTACTATAAATAGGATACATTATAACAAGTCACACACTCATATTCCAGAAATACAGAAACAAAGAAATTCCACGATCGAACTACCAAAATTATCCCAAAATCGAAAACATCTCTAAACAAGGTTCGAGCACTATGCCAAATGTGTCCGAAGAAGAAGAGCAAAGCAAATGAAGCATGTCCAAAAGTAAACCAATCCCTTGGACTGCTACGAAAAACACCATCAGATTTCAAAGTCCGAAACGTTTGAGTACCCTTTTTATTTTATTGAAAAAATGGTTGAAAGGGTTGATCAATTTGTTTAGGCTGCTTGTTCCTGAAGTATAAAACGTTCCCTCTGTTCCTGAATAGCTTCTTTCAAAATGGCTTCCGCTTCCTCGGTAAATGTCTTGGTAGAAGATATTATTTCTTGAAACTGTGGTTTATTGCTTTTTATGTAAGTACGTAACTCAACCAGAAATTTCCTTACCTGTCTAATTTCTAATGAATCGAGATAACCGTTTGTTCCGGTATAAATAGTAAGTATCTGTTCTTCTACCGCGAGAGGGGCGTATTGGGATTGTTTAAGCAATTCACGTAATCGTTGACCTCTTTCCAATTGATTCTGAGTAGCTTTTTCGAGATCAGAAGCAAATTGTGCAAAAGCTTCTATTTCTGCGAATTGTGCCAGTTCCGGTTTTAATTTACCAGCTACTTTTTTCATAGCTTTAATTTGAGCTGCAGACCCCACTCTGGAAATAGAGATACCCACATTAATAGCGGGTCGGATTCCAGCATTGAATAGGTCGGCAAATAAGAATATTTGTCCATCAGTAATTGAAATGACATTAGTAGGAATATAAGCCGAAACGTCTCCCGATTGGGTTTCAACTATTGGTAAAGCGGTCATACTTCCTTCACCTAAAAGAGAACTTAATTTAGCATCTCTTTCCAAAAGGCGTGAATGTAAATAAAAAACAACTCCTGGATAAGCCTCGCGCCCAAGCGGTCTTCGTAATAGAAGAGACATTTGACGATAAGCTTGTGCTTGTTTAGAGAGATTATCATAAATGATTAAAGTGTGTCGTTCACGGTACATAAAATATTCAGCCAGAGCTGCTCCTGTATAAGGAGCGAGGTATTGTAATGTCGCAGGGGAATCCGCCATTTCGGCTACCACAATAGTATATTCCATCGCGCCCATTTGCTGGAAAGTAGTAACTACCTGAGCCACAGAAGATGCTTTTTGACCAATAGCTACATAAATTCATATTACATTTTGGCCTTGTTTATTTAGAATTGTATCTGTTGCTACTGCTGTTTTACCGGTCTGTCTATCCCCAATAATTAATTCTCGCTGACCACGTCCTTTGGGAATCATTGAATCAATAGCAATAAGCCCTGTTTGAAGAGGCTCATATACAGAACTTCGAGAAATAATCCCCGGAGCGGGTTATTCAATTAACCTATATTCAGAAGATGAAATTTCACCTCTACCATCAATAGGTTTAGCCAGGGCGTTGATAACACGACCCAAATAGGCCTCACTCATCGGTATCTGATAAATTCTTCCTATTGCTTTTACAGAACTCCCTTCTTGTATCAGCAAACCATCACCCATTAAAACAACACCAACATTAGTTGATTCCAAATTAAGAGCAATACCTATTGTACCTTCTTGAAATTCTACTAATTCACCCGCCATTACTTCATCAAGACCGTGAATACGAGCAATACCATCACCTACTTGAAGTACGGTACCGGTATTTACAATCTTTACTTCTCTATTATATTGCTCAATACGTTCACGGATAATATTACAAATTTCGTCGGCTTGAATGGTTACAAGCCTTAAACCCGAACTTGGTGGTTAAACTCTACCGCGGTGACGATACTGTAGGGGAGGTCTTGCGGAAAAATAGCTCGACGCCAGGATGATAAAAAACTTCACACCTCCCGTTCTTCATACTTTTTCAACTTTAAACTTTTTCAATATGAAAAAAAAAATGAAAAATAAAAAGGTCGTCTTATTCAAAACCCCAATTATGACATCCCTTCTCTCCCACTTCACACCCCAGAACGCGCCGTTCTTATAGAGATAAAGTAGAGATAAATAGAGATAAAGGCGCTTTGACATCTTCTTAACCCGAAATGGCTGGGGAGAGCAAAGGTTCCTTTTTGTAGGGTACTTCCAGGAACAAATCCAGCGGAGACGCAGTGGGGCCTGTAGCTCAGAGTATTAAAGCACGTGGCTACGAACCACGGTGTTGGGGGTTCGAATCCCTCCTCGCCCACAACCAGCCCAAAAGGGAAGGGCCTTTCCCTCTGGGGGTAGGAAACTCATGATCGGGATAGCGGGCTACGGAACTTGGGTGTGGGTCTTTTGTCGAAATGGAATGGACTTTTATTTATTATTTATCGTAAATGAGTTAAGCATTACACATAGTATGCGTATGCTCGTCCACCATCAGCTTATTTTTTTGTTTTACGCGCCCATAACTCTTCCTCAGCCAGGATGGGGCAGAATAGCATAGCAAGTACAAGTATCAGTAGCACAACAAAAACACGTTCCTCGTCATTAATATGTTTGCTCGCAGCAATTGTGGCCTCTCGGTAGAATCAATGACTGCATCTTTGATGCACTGCTAGTACTAGTACTAGTACATCTGAGAATTCTTAATTAGATAGTTGTAAATAGCCCAAGGGCTATGGAACAAAGGAGTATCCCAGACCTAAACCAGGGTGTTTACGGTGATTTTCAAATCTCCTCAAGTAGGATTCGAACCGACGACCAATCGGTTAACAGCCGACCGCTCTACCACTGAGCTACTGAGGAACAACGGGAGATTCGATCTCATAGAGTTCCATTCCCGTTCTCAACCCATGACCAATATGAGCTCGAAGCTTCCTTCGTAACTCCCAAAACTTCTTCGTAGTGGCTCCCCTCCATGCCTCATTTCATAGGGAACCTGAAAGTGGCTCTATATCCATATCCCAATTCAATTCATTTAATATACTTTTAGTGTCATTCTCATAACAGATGTCATTTCAAGTCTATCTCTTTCTATTTTTTTCTATATATGGAAAGTTTCAAAATCATCATATAATAATCCATAAATTGCAAAAGAAAAGAAAAAGGGAGGTTTGTGATGATTTTGAAATCTTTTCTACTAGGTAATCTAGTATCCTTATGCATGAAGATAATCAATTCGGATGTTGTGGTCGGACTCTATTATGGATTTCTGACCACATTCTCCATAGGACCCTCATATCTCTTTCTTCTCCGAGCTCACGTTATGGAAGAAGGAGAAGAAGGAGCCGAGAAGAGGGTATCAGCAACAACTGGTTTTATTACGGGACAACTCATAATGTTAATATCGATCTATTATGCACCTCTGCATCTAGCACTGGGTAGACCTCATACAATAACTGTGCTAGCTCTACCGTATCTTTTGTTTCATTTCTTCTGCAATAATCACAAAAATTCTTTTATTATGGATCTACTACCAGAAATTCAATGTGTAATCTCAGCATTCAATGAATAATCTCATTTTTCAATTATTGAATCATTTCATTTTACCAAGTTCAATGTTAGCGAGATTAGTCAACATTTTTATGTTTCGATGCAACAGCAAGTTTTGTTGGTTCCTCAGTTGCTCAGTAGTTTTGTAACAAGTAGTCAACATTTTTATAATCTTTTTGCCTTTCCGGCGATACGAACGTATTTAAGTAATTGTCGTTATGTAAGACCATAATGAAAACACAATTTTTGTTTTTCTTCTAGGCGAATACGATATTGAGATTTTTCCCGGAACGCGATTGGTTTCTAAGATCACTTCCAGCTCTGGGCCTTTTATTAGTTAGCCCTGTTAAAGCCCTCAGGCGACGTATTTTTTTTAAACGAGGACCTCGGTAAAGCGACATAAAGACTCCTTCTTCTTATTTCTATTTAATTATTCATTCTTATTGATGAAATTTCAATTTACAGAATAAACCTAACCTAAAAATGAACTAAATTCTAAATAAAGAAAAAGCCAAATTGACTGAAGTATTAAGAATAATGAGATGAGTTAGATAAATATAAAGATCTTTCTATTCTATATATAGCAAAAGAAAAGGACTCTTTTCGTGACATAGTTGGATATTCCTATAACATAATAACATAATAAATCAACGGCTTTTGCGAAAAGAGGAAGACACTTTATTTTATTTATTTTTTCAATATTCTTTGATTGCAAAGATGCATTATCAATCATGTATCACGTAAAACATCGAATAAAACAAATAGAGAAAAGCCGAGTATCGGAATCGAACCGATGACCATCGCATTACAAATGCGATGCTCTAACCTCTGAGCTAAGCAGGCTGACATAACATAAATTCAACATGCTTAGGAATTCAACAAACTCTTAGTATTAACTATTTGAATTCTTGGCTCTTCCATCTATATACTTAGAATATATTAAAGAATATAATATAGAATAAAAAATAACTGTTAAATATTATATTATATTATATTATAGTAAATATTATAGAACATAACGATTAATTTAGCGATATAGAATTTCTTTTATCACGATTAAAGATTCTAAAAAAAAGAATCGATCGTTCAAGTATTCGAAATTTCAGGATAAAATCAGTGGAAGAGAGACATATATATAGGGTATGTATCCACCTATATTGAATTGCGGATACAGAAATGATAAAATCGTTTTTGATTGGCTCGAATATGAGCCTCCTATAAAATATGAAAGAAGATAGACAAGAAATCAAAGACAA
>NW_027491237.1:1847500-1932500 GCF_021521415.1 Bidens hawaiensis | reverse complement strand
TTATCCCATTTTAAAATTAGTTTGTTCAGCAGCAGCAAATGCTAGTTCCAATATGGGTTCGAGTGAAGCCAATTTAGTGATTAGTAAAGCCGAAGTAAATAAAGGTACGATCATGAAGAGATTAAAACATCGAGCTCGCGGGCGTAGTTTTGCGATACAAAAACCGACCTGCCATGTAACTATTGTAATGAAAGATATATCCTTAGATGAATATATAGATACCGACTCTATTATATGGTCACAAAAAGCTAATTGAAAAAAAAAAGATACAACTATGCTGTATTATGATATGCATAGTAATGGGGAACATGGGACGAAAAATAAATCCAATTGGTTTCAGACTTGGTACAACCCAAGGTCATCATTCCCTTTGGTTCGCACAACCAAAAAATTATTCTGAGGGTCTGCAAGAAGATCAAAAAATAAGAGATTATATCAAGAATTATATACAAAAAAATATGAAAACATCTTATGGCGTCGAGGGAATTGCACGTATAGAGATTCAAAAAAGAATCGAGCTAATCCAAATCATAATCTATATGGGATTTCCAAAAATATTAATAGAAAGTCGACCCCGAGGAATCGAAGAATTACAGATGAATTTACAAAAAGAATTTCATTCTGTAAATCGAAAACTTAACATTGCTATCACACGAATTGAAAAGCCTTATGGAAACCCTAATATTCTTGCAGAATTTATAGCCGGACAATTAAAAAATAGAGTTTCTTTTCGCAAAGGGATGAAAAAGGATATAGAATTAACTGAACAAGCAGATACAAAAGGAATTCAAGTGCAAATTGCAGGACGTATCAACGGAAAGAAATTGCGCGTGTTGAATGGATCAGAGAGGGTAGGGTTCCACTACAAACCATTCGAGCTAAAATTGATTATTGTTAATATACAGTTCGAACAATCTATGGGGAATTAGGCATAAAAATTTGGATATTTATAGAAGGTGGATAATAAACCTTTATTTCCCTTTGCATTCTATCCAGCGATGGAAAAAAAACGATCAATTCGTTTATTTATATTTATTTTTTTATGTTCAATAAAAAAAACAAACAATTATAATTCTATAGAGTTTAATAAAAATTCAATGAATCTTTTGATAAAATTGCTATGCTTAGTGTGTGACTCGTTGGTTTTTTGAGGGTTAGTATAAAAAACAAGCCTCATAGTATAAACAAATAACTATAGAAGTAATAACCAACTCATCACTTCGTATTATCTGGATACAAAGAACCAGTCAAGATATGATATATTGGTCATATTGTTGTAGCAACTGAAATCTTTTTTATTAAAAAAATTTCTTATAAGTTGTAAATCGAAATAAAAAAGAAAGGGTATGGATAAATGGAAGGATGAGAGAAAGAAAGAAAAAGAATAAAGAATATAGATGATATAGATATAGAATTCCAATATGTAAGGTCTATGAGTCATCTCAGAAAAAATCTTCGTAATAAAGCATCAATACGGATTCATCATGTAACGCCCTGAAATTCGATTGGTAAACTAGGATCGTGAAATCATCGGAAACTATAGACTTTGGGATTCTGGACGATAAGTTCGGAACCCATATCATTGGAAAAATCTGCTTTTATCATTTAAAATGTTTATTTTATAAAACGACATTTACGCCTGAAAAATATTAATTTTTATGCTTTCAAAAAATTAAATGTTCTTATTTAAAAAGATTTCAAATAATTATTCGGAAACTGGTTTTATAAAAGTTTTGCTGAAAAAGTTTTAGTTTGTTTAAAAACTTATGAACTCGACTAGTCTTGACCCGTCGGTAGCCTAAACCCGAACCCGAGTCACCCGAGTATTTAAGCGGAAAATCAAGTATTCTTACACCATCTCTTTCATTTCCACCAACACTTCCCACCCAAACACTCTCATTCTAGAGAGAGAAACTAGAGAGAGAAAGTCTTCAAACTTCAAATCCGAGTCCACAAATCTGTTTGTTGTTATTCTTGGTAAGATCTTCTTGAAAATCATCCATTTTCATAACCATTTTCGGCCTCAAATCGAGCAAAAACACCCATTTTCGTTTCTAGAGTTTTCGGGTCAAAAACCGTCTTGTTTTGGTGTCAAAATGCAGGCTTTTGTGTTTAAAATCACTAGGAATCGATAGCCCTTTCAATCCCGAGCATTTCCATGTCAAAAACTTCGATTTTGGGTCAAAAATCTGGAAAATCTGAAAAACCCGTAGGTTTCTCCGTCGCCCAGCTTGAAGGAGTCGAATCAGACTCATTCGATCGAACCAGTCGATCGAATCAGTCCAGTCGATCGAATAGGAAAGCAACCGAATGGTCTCCAACTCATTCGACCGAATGAGTTTCGTATTCGATCGAACGAGTGTCTATTCGATCGAACAAGTTCCATGTTCGACCGAACGAGTTTTTCCAACTGGTTCGACCAAATGTGTTTCTAGTTCGATCGAGCGTGCCACAGATTCGATCGAATGTGTGTCTATTCGATCGAACGTGTTCCTATTCGATCGAATCAAGCCAGAACCAAGCTGTTTCGTCGTTAAAACCCAGTTTTTGCTCGAGGCCGCGTAAGCTCGTTTTCTTAGACTTATAGCACGTTGTTAACCTTATATATATGTTCAACTCTAGGCTAAGGAGATCTATTGTAGCACCATCCTAACCCGAGATCAAGGTGAGTTCATAGCCCCTATTTAAGCTTTTCAAAACTATGGGGTGGAAACATGGTAACTTTACACGTTTGGATAAAATCATTTATGCAATTATGCAAACACTCTTTAAACTATAAACTTTTGGATTTCTACACACGTGCGGAAATCCACAAGCTCTTTAAGAATCTATAAACTTTGGAAATCTATGAACATGGGGAAAACCCATCAACTTATGGAGATCTAAGAACATTGGAAATCAATGAGTATGGGAAATTCTATGAACATTGACATCATGGGAATGGGAATCATATTCATATCATCATAGTCATTGTGTCAGCATGGAAATCTAGAGATCAAAGCATCATGAGTTGAATTGGACGCGAGAGTCTATTCTACTCTCGGTAGAACTCGCGACCATGAGTGGCATTCTATTCTCGGTGGCACTCGTAACTCATGGGATTTCATACTAGTCTCGGTGAAATCCATAACTCTTGAGGACCTATACTAGTCTCGGTAGGGACCAAGGGAACCCAGGATTCTTTGGGGAGTCTATCCTACTCTCGGTAGAACCTAGCTGAGTCCTGGATGACAAGAACGAGGTAGTCTTGGTTTAAGTCTTGCGTGGGGTCAATCAAGTCTTGTGTGATCATTGAGTTCCATCATCATTCATCATCATCATCATTTATTCACCATCATCTTGGATACTAGTAAACAGTGGGATCTTGGTGTTGGTTTATCTAGTAAACTTAGCATGCTCAAATCTATATGTTCTTATTTATGCTTAACTGCTATGTGCTACATGTACCGTTGGGAGACCACGAATCTTTGAGTAATCTTATCACAAACGACTCTAATGGGAGAATAATAAGCCCGCTGAGAGTCCAGGAGAACATTTCATGTTTTACTTACTACAAAAACCTCTTTGGGAAAACCAAGAGACCTTTTCTTACAAACCATCTTAAAACCGGGTATTATATCCAAACATAGTAGTATAAGTTGTAGGAGTGGTGGGTTGGCCGCAGGTACACCCTATATATAAACCCCTACAACCTATACTAGTATGTTTGTGTATAAACTCTTTTTCTTTAAACCTATGAATTCACTCATCTACTTTAAGTAGTTGACAGTTTGTTACATGTTTTCAGGAAATAATGCAGCAAGAAATCCCTAGCAAGTTTAGAGGCCTTAGAGAGATGAAGGCTAGTCTAGGAGTTATTTGGAAACTTGATATTTTGTATTAAAACAATTTGTTTCATGTTACCTGGATGGTGTAATATTTGACATTTTGGTTATATTTATGCATTTAGACTTTTAAACTATTGTGCTCAACAATCACGACTTAGTCGCCGCGCCTCGATTATTCCGCCATCACGATCGGGGTGTGACAGATTGGTATCAGAGCCAGTGGTTATAGGGAATTAGGAAACCGACCTAGACTATAACCTAGGATCCTTGACTCTAGATAGCTCATGCATCACAATCACATGTCTACACTTATATACGTGCTGCGTGCTTATGTGTTGCATATTAACTGTTAATCTCTTGAGCCATGTCATTCTGTGTTCTTGGTATAATCTATGTTCTCTATTCTTAATCTTTGGCGTGTCATTGATTCTATTTAACACTCGTTTTTTTTTCGTTTTCGTTTTGTCAAGAATGCCTCCCAGACGTGCACCCGCCCCCTTGGACTCCGCTGATCTAGCCAACCTTATAGCCCAGCAGATCGCGGCTGTGTTACCAGGCATGGTAACAGCCATCAGCCAGGGGCTGAGGCAAGAAGGAACCTCTGGGGCCAACCAAATTCCAGCTCAGAACGCAAACGAACCAGCAAATAAGCCATACAAGGACTTCATGGCTACCAAACCCACCAGCTTCAGCGGTTCAGAAGGCGCCGTTGGTCTCCTCCAGTGGATCGAAAAGATGGAGGCTGCCTTTGTTATTAGCTCGTGCCCTGAGACACTGAAAGTCACGCACGCGGCAAGCATGTTGTCTAAACGCGCGCTGACCTGGTGGAACAACGAGATAAGAACCCGCGGGCGTGAGGCTGCCTTGGCCATGACCTGGTCGGAATTTGTAGCTTTGGTTACCCGCGAGTTCGTACCTCGCAGTGAGGTGCAGAAACTTGAAGCTGAGTTTTGGGTGCACAGAATGAAGGGCGCTGATCACCAAGGGTACACGGAGCGTTTTCACGAGCTCTCCCTTCTCGTACCACACCTGGTCACCCCTCCCTCCCGGGCTATTGAGCTTTACATCAATGGCCTACCTGACACTGTCCGTGGAATCGTTATCGGGGCTGACCCATCAACCCTACAAGCGGCCATTGAACTAGCTGCCCGACTGACCCAGGATCAGGTTAAGACTGGGGTCCTAGCCAAGGACACGGGCAAGGCCGCTGAGGGCTCATCCAAAAAGATCAACCGCATCAAAAAGCGTAAGGCTAGCAGTTACGCGATGGTTACTCCCGCAACCCCAATCAGCTCTGTCGCTCCTGCTCCCACCCCTTCTGGAAGGCCAAAGAGGGAGTACACTGGGGTTCACCCCAAGTGCGGCACTTGCCAATTTCATCACCCTGCCGGAACCCCGTGCTGGAAATGCACGAACTGTGGACGTTTGGGGCACCTAGCGGAACGCTGCAGATTTCAAGGTAATCAACTGGCAATACAGAGCAGCAGTTCCCAACCCAGCAACACTCGAGGCTGTTTCGAGTGTGGAGCCACGGACCACTTCAAGAGCAGGTGTCCTCGTCTTGCAAATCTTCCTCCGGCCCGAGGCCGAGCCTTTACTATTGGCGCTGCTGAAGCTCGCCAAAATCCTGACGTCATTACTGGTACGTTCATTCTCAACAATCTCTGGGTTTCTATTCTATTTGACACGGGTGCAGATAGGAGTTTTATTTCTAGCGAGTTGGTCCCATTGCTTAATCTAGGAACCTCTGTCTTAGACCCCGCTTTCTCTGTCGAAATGGCAAACGGAGAGTCTACCCAAGTGAACAAAATCGTTTGCAATTGCACGCTTACGTTTGATCAGACGTCTCTTAACATTGACCTCATCCCTATGCAATTGGGAAGTTTCGATGTAATTGTTGGGATGGATTGGTTGTCCATCAACCACGCGGAAGTGGTGTGTGCTGAGAAGCTCATTCGCGTTCCTTGTTCTTCTGGCGAGTCCATAATTATTCAAGGAGAAAGATCAGGCAGATGTCTGAAATTAATCTCCTGCTTTAAAGCTCGGCGATGCCTTCGAAAGAAGTGTCTCGCCTTCCTAGCTCATGTCTCCATCAAGAAATCTTTGGGGAAGAAGCTCTCTGATGTCCCCGTTGTGCGTGAATTTCCAGACGTTTTTCCTAAAGACTTACCCGGACTACCTCCTAGCCGACAAGTCGAATTTCACATCGAATTAGTTCCCGGTGCAACCCCCGTGGCAAAATCTCCGTATCGTTTGGCTCCGTCAGAAATGCAGAAATTATCGAGCCAGCTACAGGAACTACTAGATAAGGGTTTTATTCGCCCTAGTTCATCTCCATGGGGAGCTCCAGTCCTCTTCGTCAAGAAGAAGGACGGATCTTTCCGGATGTGCATAGACTATCGTGAGCTTAACAAACTCACGGTCAAGAATCGGTATCCATTACCAAGGATTGACGATCTTTTCGACCAGCTGCAAGGAGCCATTTACTTTTCCAAGATCGACCTACGCTCAGGTTATCACCAAGTACGCGTCATGGAGGACGACATCGCGAAAACCGCTTTCAGAACTCGTTATGGACACTACGAGTTCCTAGTCATGCCTTTTGGTTTGACGAATGCCCCTGCGGTGTTCATGGATCTCATGAATCGCGTTTGTCGTCCATACCTGGACCAGTTTGTTATCGTCTTCATTGACGATATTCTCGTTTATTCCCGCTCTAAAGCCGACCATGAGCTTCATCTCAGGCTTACCTTGGATCTGCTGAGGAAAGAGCAACTCTACGCCAAATTCTGCAAATGCGAATTCTGGCTAAGGGAAGTTCAATTCTTAGGTCACATCATTAACAAGGAAGGCATTCATGTCGACCCTGCCAAGATTGAAGCCATCAAAAATTGGGGAGCGCCTACAACGCCAACCGAAATTCGTTCATTTCTTGGTTTAGCTGGGTACTACCGTCGATTCATCTCGAACTTTTCAAAGATCGTATTGCCTCTCACAATGTTAACTCAAAAAGGGGAACCATTCATTTGGAACCAAGAGCAAGAAGAGGCTTTCCAAACATTGAAACATAAACTCTGTCATGCACCAATCCTGTCACTTCCTGAGGGTAACGATGATTTTGTTGTTTATTGCGACGCCTCGAGCCAAGGTCTAGGCTGCGTCTTAATGCAACGCGGTAAGGTCATCGCTTACGCCTCGCGTCAACTCAAGAGTCATGAGAGGAATTATGTCACTCATGACTTGGAATTGGGTGCTGTGGTCTTTGCCTTAAAAATATGGAGACACTACCTATACGGTACGAAATGTGTCATCTTCACCGACCACAAGAGCCTACAACACATCCTCAACCAAAGGGAGCTAAACATGCGACAACGTCGATGGGTTGAACTCCTAAGTGACTACGACTGCGAAATCCGCTACCACCCTGGAAAGGCTAACGTAGTGGCTGACGCGTTAAGTCGCAAGGAAAGGACCCAGTTGCATGCGATCCGTATTCAGTCCAATCTTCCCTCCTTGGTTCTCGAAGCTCAAAAGCAAGCGATTGCTGGTGGTGATCTCAAAAATATGCTATCTTGCGGTGCCGAACGGAAGTTTGAAACCAAGTTTGATGGTATACTTTACTACTTAAATCGCATGTGGATTCCAAACTCTGAACCACTTCGAGAACTTATCCTGAACGAAGCGCACAAATCCAGATACTCTATTCACCCGGGCAGTGATAAAATGTATCAGAATCTCAAGTCTCACTTCTGGTGGCCGGGTATGAAGAAAGACATAGCTTTATACGTCGGTAGATGTCTAACATGCTCGCGGATCAAGACTGAACATCAGAGACCATCTGGCCTGCTACAGCAACCGATCATACCGCAGTGGAAGTGGGACGAAGTCGCTATGGACTTCATCACCAAACTCCCGCGGACACCCAGCGGTTATGACACGATTTGGGTTATCGTGGATTACTTGACCAAGTCTGCCCACTTTCTCCCTGTCCGCGAGGACTACACTACGGAGAAGCTGGCGCAGATTTACATTCGTGAGATCGTAACCCGTCACGGTGTGCCTAAGGGCATCACGTCTGACCGTGACCCCTCTTTTGCGTCAAGGTTCTGGAAGTCATTTCAGAAAGCCTTTGGGACAAGTGTGAAACTCAGCTCTGCCTATCATCCTGAAACGGACGGACAGAGCGAAAGGACCATACAAACCCTGGAGGATATGCTCAGAGCCTGTATCCTTGAATTCGGTAGTAGCTGGGAGACTCACCTTCCTCTTGCAGAGTTCTCATATAATAACAGCTATCATGCTACCATCAAATGCGCACCATTCGAGGCACTCTATGGCAGGAAATGTCGTTCTCCACTGTGTTGGTCCGAGACCGGAGATTCTCAAATCCTCGGCCCGGAACTGATACAGGAAACCACTGACAGTATCGCCATCATCCAGCAAAGACTTAAGGACGCCCGCTGTCGACACAAGTATTACGCTGACAAACGCCGCAAACCTCTGGAGTTCCAAATAGGCGATCACGTAATGCTCAAAGTTTCCCCCTGGAAGGGCATTGTTCGCTTCGGGAAAAAGGGAAAGCTTGCTCCAAGGTACGTAGGACCTTTCAAGATCATCGAAAAGGTCGGACCCGTAGCCTATCGCTTGGAATTGCCTCCAGAACTCAGCCGTGTTCACAACGTTTTTCATGTGTCGCAACTCAAAAAGTGCCTCGTTGACGAGACCGCTCAAATCCCGATCGTCACGGTTCGCATCGACGACAAACTACACTTTGTTGAGGAACCTGTCGAGATCCTAGATCGAGAAGTCAAAAGGACTAAGCGAAGCCGGATACCCATAGTCAAGGTACGTTGGAACAACCATCGTGGACCCGAGTTCACATGGGAACGAGAGGATAAGATGAGGGAGGAATACCCTCATCTGTTCGCATAGTCATCATCTTTGTAATTCTAGAAATCTTGGAGTCTATGTAATAGTAATCATGTAATCAGGGACCAATATCAATCAATGAAGTATCATGTTGTTCCTATTTGCTTATAAATATTCTCTTATTTGCATAACACCAAGTTTGGCTACCCATGACTCGTGCTGGAAAACACAAGTTGTGCATACTTAATCATGTAAACATTGGGGTAAACTATGTATCATTGAGCCAAAATTTGTCATCATTCTAGCATTCATGAAGCATGGTTGTGTGTGTGTGTGTGGTGTCGTGTCGATTTTTCTAGCCGCACACAATGGAGTTTATGCATTGATACAAGGTGAACTCGTAATTATAGTCCGGAATATAATTACATCAAGTTCACAGGTGTATACGTGTAAAAACAATATGCTATTGTGTAACTATGAGTCATGAACTCAAGCTTCGTGTAGGGAATTAATCAATGAATGTTGAAGGAGTGGTGGGTTAGCCGCTGGTACACCCTATACATAAACCCCTTCGGCACAAGTTGATTATGTCTGAAGCGAGACTTGGAATTAGGGACTCATAGTTAGCGTGGCAGCTGTGAGGTGTTAAATTCAAGAGTTATTGAGGGAATTATTCATTGGAGATTGAAGGAGTGGTGGGTTAGCCGCTGGTACACCCTATATATAAACCCCTTCAATCCGAAATGAATATGTCTGATGTAAAGCTTGAAGGTGATGCCTTGTAGTGGAAAATAGTGTGTCGTCCTGTGTGTCATTGAACTAATAGGAGTCGAAAGAAACACCCAAGTGGAGTTGAGGGAGTGGTGGGTTAGCCGCTGGTACACCCTATATATAAACCCCTTCAACTTGATTTGGGTGGTATCCAAGACGAAAATTAGGGGTAGTGGCGCATAGTGGTCATCATGGGATCATTTGATCTAAAACATCATTGCATCAACTATACTAAGTTCTAAATTTCGGGACGAAATTCCTCTAAATTGGGGAGAATGTAACGCCCTGAAATTCGATTGGTAAACTAGGATCGTGAAATCATCGGAAACTATAGACTTTGGGATTCTGGACGATAAGTTCGGAACCCATATCATTGGAAAAATCTGCTTTTATCATTTAAAATGTTTATTTTATAAAACGACATTTACGCCTGAAAAATATTAATTTTTATGCTTTCAAAAAATTAAATGTTCTTATTTAAAAAGATTTCAAATAATTATTCGGAAACTGGTTTTATAAAAGTTTTGCTGAAAAAGTTTTAGTTTGTTTAAAAACTTATGAACTCGACTAGTCTTGACCCGTCGGTAGCCTAAACCCGAACCCGAGTCACCCGAGTATTTAAGCGGAAAATCAAGTATTCTTACACCATCTCTTTCATTTCCACCAACACTTCCCACCCAAACACTCTCATTCTAGAGAGAGAAACTAGAGAGAGAAAGTCTTCAAACTTCAAATCCGAGTCCACAAATCTGTTTGTTGTTATTCTTGGTAAGATCTTCTTGAAAATCATCCATTTTCATAACCATTTTCGGCCTCAAATCGAGCAAAAACACCCATTTTCGTTTCTAGAGTTTTCGGGTCAAAAACCGTCTTGTTTTGGTGTCAAAATGCAGGCTTTTGTGTTTAAAATCACTAGGAATCGATAGCCCTTTCAATCCCGAGCATTTCCATGTCAAAAACTTCGATTTTGGGTCAAAAATCTGGAAAATCTGAAAAACCCGTAGGTTTCTCCGTCGCCCAGCTTGAAGGAGTCGAATCAGACTCATTCGATCGAACCAGTCGATCGAATCAGTCCAGTCGATCGAATAGGAAAGCAACCGAATGGTCTCCAACTCATTCGACCGAATGAGTTTCGTATTCGATCGAACGAGTGTCTATTCGATCGAACAAGTTCCATGTTCGACCGAACGAGTTTTTCCAACTGGTTCGACCAAATGTGTTTCTAGTTCGATCGAGCGTGCCACAGATTCGATCGAATGTGTGTCTATTCGATCGAACGTGTTCCTATTCGATCGAATCAAGCCAGAACCAAGCTGTTTCGTCGTTAAAACCCAGTTTTTGCTCGAGGCCGCGTAAGCTCGTTTTCTTAGACTTATAGCACGTTGTTAACCTTATATATATGTTCAACTCTAGGCTAAGGAGATCTATTGTAGCACCATCCTAACCCGAGATCAAGGTGAGTTCATAGCCCCTATTTAAGCTTTTCAAAACTATGGGGTGGAAACATGGTAACTTTACACGTTTGGATAAAATCATTTATGCAATTATGCAAACACTCTTTAAACTATAAACTTTTGGATTTCTACACACGTGCGGAAATCCACAAGCTCTTTAAGAATCTATAAACTTTGGAAATCTATGAACATGGGGAAAACCCATCAACTTATGGAGATCTAAGAACATTGGAAATCAATGAGTATGGGAAATTCTATGAACATTGACATCATGGGAATGGGAATCATATTCATATCATCATAGTCATTGTGTCAGCATGGAAATCTAGAGATCAAAGCATCATGAGTTGAATTGGACGCGAGAGTCTATTCTACTCTCGGTAGAACTCGCGACCATGAGTGGCATTCTATTCTCGGTGGCACTCGTAACTCATGGGATTTCATACTAGTCTCGGTGAAATCCATAACTCTTGAGGACCTATACTAGTCTCGGTAGGGACCAAGGGAACCCAGGATTCTTTGGGGAGTCTATCCTACTCTCGGTAGAACCTAGCTGAGTCCTGGATGACAAGAACGAGGTAGTCTTGGTTTAAGTCTTGCGTGGGGTCAATCAAGTCTTGTGTGATCATTGAGTTCCATCATCATTCATCATCATCATCATTTATTCACCATCATCTTGGATACTAGTAAACAGTGGGATCTTGGTGTTGGTTTATCTAGTAAACTTAGCATGCTCAAATCTATATGTCCTTATTTATGCTTAACTGCTATGTGCTACATGTACCGTTGGGAGACCACGAATCTTTGAGTAATCTTATCACAAACGACTCTAATGGGAGAATAATAAGCCCGCTGAGAGTCCAGGAGAACATTTCATGTTTTACTTACTACAAAAACCTCTTTGGGAAAACCAAGAGACCTTTTCTTACAAACCATCTTAAAACCGGGTATTATATCCAAACATAGTAGTATAAGTTGTAGGAGTGGTGGGTTGGCCGCAGGTACACCCTATATATAAACCCCTACAACCTATACTAGTATGTTTGTGTATAAACTCTTTTTCTTTAAACCTATGAATTCACTCATCTACTTTAAGTAGTTGACAGTTTGTTACATGTTTTCAGGAAATAATGCAGCAAGAAATCCCTAGCAAGTTTAGAGGCCTTAGAGAGATGAAGGCTAGTCTAGGAGTTATTTGGAAACTTGATATTTTGTATTAAAACAATTTGTTTCATGTTACCTGGATGGTGTAATATTTGACATTTTGGTTATATTTATGCATTTAGACTTTTAAACTATTGTGCTCAACAATCACGACTTAGTCGCCGCGCCTCGATTATTCCGCCATCACGATCGGGGTGTGACACATCATTAAATGGATCTGCTCATCGAACAAAAAAGAAAGAGCTTCGAGCCAATAAAGACTAAGAATATTGACTCAAAAACTAATAGCTCCGTTGTAGAATTCAGACCTAACAATTAATTAAGAAGCGATGGGAACGATGGAACCTGTGAATTCAAAAGATTTTAGTGAAAAAGAATTCGAATGATTCACTGATCGGGATGGCGGAACCGGCCAGAGACCAATTCATCTATTCGTAAAAATTATGAACTAATGAGAGAACTGAAATAGAAATGGAAAGAGTAAATATTCGCCCGCGAAAACTTTATTTTCATGGATTGCAAAAAATTGTGTCAATCCAATACGATAAAGAGTAAAACAAAAGAAAGATTTGTTTTAACATTATAAATCATTCTAAAATAGATAAAAAAAAAGAAAATATAGTTATTTAATATATTTAGATTTAGTTATCGATAAAAAAAAGATATTCAAATTAATAATATATTTGATCTAGATTAAATGAAATCCACGATTCAGTATATTACTTATTAAACTTAATTCAAATTATTTTCTATATGAATTGAATTCAAAATCTTGAATTTGAATTGATTTATTCGCGAGGAGCTGGATGAGAAGAAACTCTCATATCCAGTTCTATAGTAGAGATGGAATTCAAAAAAAAAAAACCATCAACTATAACCCCAAAAGAACCAGATTCCGTAAACAACATAGAGGAAGAATGAAGGGAATGTCTTATCGAGGTAATACTATTTTTTTTGGTAAATACGCTCTTCAGGCACTTGAACCCGCTTGGATCACATCTAGACAAATAGAAGCAGGTCGACGAGCAATGACACGAAATGCACGTCGCGATGGAAAAATATGGGTCCGTATATTTCTAGATAAACCAGTTACAGTATGGCCCGCAGAAACACGTATGGGTTCAGGTAAAGGCTCTCCCGAATATTGGGTAGCTGTTGTTAAAACAAACCAGGTCGAATCCTTTATGAAATGGGTGGAGTAAAAGAAAATATAACCAGAAGGGCTATTTCAATAGCCGCGTCTAAAATGCCTATACGAGCTCAATTCATCATTTCGGGATAAAAAAGAAATAGGCTTTAAAAATAGTGGGTGCAGGTTTCATTTTTTGAACAAATAATATTTCTTTTTTTCTTCGAACTTTTTATTGTAAAGAACTTTGTATTGTAAAAAACAGATAAAAATAAAATAAAATGATATGATTCAACCTCAGACCCATTTGAATGTAGCAGATAACAGCGGAGCTGGAGTAATTAATGTCTATTCAAATCATCGGAGCTAGCAATCGTCGATACGCTCATATTGGTGACGTTATTGTTGCTGTGATCAAGACGCAGTTCCAAACATGCCTCTAGAAAGATCAGAAGTGGTCAGAGCTGTAATTGTACGTACTTGTAAAGAACTTAAACATGACAACGGTATGATAATACGATATGATGACAATGCTGCAGTGTGATTGATCAAGAAGGAAATCCAAAAGGAACTCGAGTTTTGGGTGCGATTGCCCGAGAATTGAGACAGTTCAATTTTACTTAAATAGTTTCATTAGCTCCCGAGGTATTATAAAACGAGACCACGATATGGTTATAGGTTATAGTAGGGTATTTAAAATAAATAGATTAAGATTCATTTAGTAGATTTTGTGTCACGTATATAACTTTCAAAATGAATATTCATAATTCCTAAAAAAATACGTAAAAAGCAAGTTGATTATATCCAAATTTGGAGGCACCAATCATTTTAATTAATCATGGGTAGTGATACTATTGCTGACATAATAACCTCTATACGAAATGCCGATATGTATAGAAAAAGCGTGGTTCGAGTAGCATCTACTAATATCAGCCAAAGTATTGTTAAAATACTTTTACGAGAGGGTTTTATCTGATTGTGGTTAATGGAGATGGAAACAAATAACCACAGACGAATTTACAAAAAGAATTTCATTCTGTAAATCGAAAACTTAACATTGCTATCACACGAATTGAAAAGCGTTATGGAAACCCTAATATTCTTGCAGAATTTATAGCCGGACAATTAAAAAATAGAGTTTCTTTTCGCAAAGCGATGAAAAAGGCTATAGAATTAACTGAACAAGCAGATACAAAAGGAATTCAAGTGCAAATTGCTGGACGCATCGACAGAAAAGAAATTGCGCGTGTTGAATGGATCAGAGAGGGTAGGATTCCACTACAAACCATTCGAGCTAAAATTGATTATTGTTCATATACAGTTCGAACAATCTATGGGGTATTAGGCATAAAAATTTGGATATTTATAGAAGGTGGATAATAAACCTAATTTCCCTTTGCATTATATCCAGCCATGGAACAAAAAGTGATCAATTCGTTTATATTAATTTTTTTTATGTTCAATAAAAAAAACGAACAATTATAATTCTATAGAGTTTAATAAAAATTCAATGAATCTTTTGATAAAATTGCTATGCTTAGTGTGTGACTCGTTGGTTTTTTGAGGGTTAGTATAAAAAACCAGCCTCATTGTATAAACAAATAACTATAGAAGTAATAACCAACTCATCACTTCGTATTATCTGGATCCAAGGAACCAGTCAAGATTTGATATATTGGTCATATTGTTGTAGCAACTGAAATCTTTTTTATTAAAAAAATTTCTAATCTAAGTTGTCAACCGAAATCAAAAAGAGAGGGTATGGATAAATGGAAGGATGAGAGAAAGAAAGAAAAAGAAAAAGAATATTGATGATATAGATATAGAATTCCAATATGTAAGGTCTATGAGTAATCTTAGAAAAAATCTGCGTAATAAAGCATCAATACGGATTCATCATTAAATGCATCCGCTCATCGAACAAAAAAGAAAGAGATTCGAGCCAACAAAGACTAAGAATATTGACTCAAAAACTAATAGCTCCGTTGTAGAATTCAGACCTAACAATTAATTAAGAAGCGATGGGAACGATGGAACCTGTGAATTCAAAAGATTTTATTGAAAAAGAATTCGAATGATTCACTAATCGGGATGGCGGAACCGGCCAGAGACCAATTCATCTATTCGTAAAAATTATGAACAAATGAGAGAACTGAAATAGAAATGGAAAGAGTAAATATTCGCCCGCGAAAACTTTATTTTCTTGGATTGCTAAGATTGGGTCAATCCAATACGATAAAGAGTAAAACAAAAGAAAGATTTGTTTTAACATTCTAAAATTGATAAATAAAAAATAGATAAAAAAAAGAAAAAATAGTTATTTAATATATTTAGATTTAGTTATCGATAAAAAAAAAGATATACAAATTAATAATATATTTGATCTTGATTAAATGAAATCGATGATTCAGTATATTACTTATTAAACTTAATTCAAATTATTTTCTACATGAATTGAATTCAAAATCTTGAATTTAATTGTTTTATTCGGAAGGAGCTGGATGAGAAGAAACTCTCACATTCAGTTCTGTAGTAGAGATGGAATTCAAAAAAAACCATCAACTATAACCCCAAAAGAACCAGATTCCGTAAACAACATAGAGGAAGAATGAAGGGAATGTCTTATCGAGGTAATACTTTTTGTTTTGGTAAATACACTCTTCAGGCACTTGAACCCGCTTGGATCACATCTAGACAAATAGAAGCATGTCGACTAGCAATGACACGAAATGCACGTCGCGGTGGAAATATATGGGTCCGTATATATCCAGATAAACCAGTTACAGTAAGGCCCGCATAAACACATATGGGTTCAGGTAAAGGCTCTCCCGAATATTGGGTAGTTGTTGTTAAACCAGGTCGAATCCTATATGAAATGGGTGGAGTAACAGAAAAAATAGCCAGAAGGGCTATTGCAATAGCAGCGTCTAAAATGCCTATACGAGCCCAATTCATCATTTCGGGATAAAAAAGAAATAGGCCATAAAAATATTGGGTGCAGGTTTCTTTTTTTGAACAAATAATATTTCTTTTTTTCTTCGAACTTTTTATTGTAAAGAACTTTGTATTGAAAAAAACAGATAAAAATAAAATAAAATGATATGATTCAACCTCAGAATCTTTTGAATGTAGCAGATAACAGCAGGGCTAGCCAATTGATGTGTATTCGAATCATAGGAGCTAGGAATCGTCGATATGCTCGTATTGGTGACGTTATTGTTGCTGTGATCAAAGACGCAGTTCCAAACATGCCTCTAAAAAGATCAGAAGTGGTCAGAGCTGTAATTGTACATACTTGTAAAGAACTTAAACGTTACAACGGTATGATAATAAGATATGATGACAATGCTGCTGTTGTGATTGATCAAGAAGGAAATCCAAAAGGAACTCGAGTTTTTGGTGCGATTTCCAGAGAATTGAGACAGTTCAATTTTACTAAAATAGTTTAATTAGCTCCCGAGGTATTATAAAATGAGACCACGATATGGTTATAGGTTATAGTAGGGTATTTAAAATAAATAGATTAAGATTCATTTAGTAGATTTTGTCTCACATATATACCTTTCAAAATGAATATTCATAATTCCTAAAAAAATACGTAAAAAAGCATGTTGATTATATCCAAAATTGGAGGCACCAATCATTTTAATTAATCATGGGTACTGATACTATTGCTGACATAATAACCTCTATACGAAATGCCGATATGTATAGAAAAAGCGTGGTTCGAGTAGCATCTACTAATATCAGCCAAAGTATTGTTAAAATACTTTTACGAGAGGGTTTTATCGAAAACGTGAGAAAACATCGAGAAAACAACAAATATTTTTTGGTTTTAACCCTACGACATAGAAGGAATAGGAAAAGTACTTATCGAAATCTTTTAAATTTAAAACGGATCAGCCGGCAGGGTCTCCGAATCTATTCTAACGATCAAAGAATTCGTAGAATTTTAGGCGGGATGGGAGTTGTAATTCTTTCTACCTCTCGAGGTATAATGACAGACCGAGAGGCTCGACTAGAAAGAATAGGCGGAGAAATTTTGTGTTATATATGGTAATCTTTCTAATATCCGAATTGAATAGGAAACTTCTTTTTTGTGAAAAAGAAAAGATAAGGGGTGGGTTGTCTAATAGGGTTCTTCCTCCACTAGTTGATTCTTCAAGGAGGTTTTACCTGGAATGAAAGAACAAAAATGGTTTCATGAAGGTTTAATTACTGAATCGCTTCCCAACGGCATGTTCCGAGTTCGTTTAGATAATGAAGATATTATTCTAGGTTATGTTTAAGGAAAGATCCGACGTAGTTTTATAAGAATATTGCCAGGAGACAGAGTCAAAATTGAAGTATGTCGGTATGATTCGACCAGAGGTCGTAAAATTTATCGACTCCGCAACAAAGATTCGAAAGATTAGGTGTTTCACTATTTCTTTCGCGGAAATACGATTTGAAATAGAAAATTTCAAGAAACTTATTTTCGTCCAAAAAATGGATTCAAAATTAAAGTAAGGAGTGGCAAATATGAAAATAAGAGCTTCTGTTCGTAAAATTTGTGAAAAATGTCAACTAATCCGTCGTCGGGGACGAATTATAGTAATTTGTTCCAACCCAAGACATTAACAAAGACAAGGATAATAAGACTCGTTAAAGATCCAATATACAAATAAGAAAGGAGATCTTTTGTTACATGAAATGGATATATCCATATATCTCTGACTCAAATTTAAGAGATGATAAAATATGGCAAAAGCTATACAAAAAAGAGTTCACGTGGACGTACTAGTTCACGTAAGAGTATACATAAAATACCAAAGGGGGTTATTCATATTCAAGCAAATTTCAATAATACCATTGTGACTGTTACAGATGTACGAGGGCGAGTGGTTTCTTGGTCCTCTGCTGGTACTTGTGGCTTCAAAGGTACAAGAAGAGGGACGCCGTTTGCTGCTCAAACCGCAGCGGCAAATGCTATTCGTGCAGTAGTAGATCAAGGTATGCAACGAGCAGAAGTCATGATTAAAGGTCCGGTCTCGGAAGAGACGCAACATTACGAGCTATTCGCAGAAGTGGTATACTATTAACTTTCGTACGGGATGTAACCCCTATGCCACATAATGGCTTAGACTCCCGAAAAAAAGTCGTGTGTAGAAAAAAAATTGAAGAGATTTCAATAGCAAGAGAAACAAGAGAAATAAATGATTTAATGATCAGATCAAATAATATTATTATGGTTCGAGAGAAAATAACAGTATCTACTCGGACACTACAATGGAAGTGTGTTGAATCAGCAGCAGACATTAAGCGTCTTTTATATGGGCATTTTATTCTGTCTCCACTTATGAAAGGTCAAGCAGACACAATAGGCATTGCGATGCGAAGAGCTTTTCTTGGAGAAATCGAAGGAACATGTATCACACGTGCAAAATCTGAGAAAATCTCACACGAATATTCTACCATAATGGGTATTCAAGAATCAGTACATGAAATTTTAATGAATTTGAAAGAAATCGTATTGAGAAGTAATCTCTATGGAACTTGTGAGGCGTCTATTTGTGTCAGGGGCCCTGGATATGTAATTGCTCAAGATATCATCTTACCGCCTTATGTAGAAATTGTCGATAATACACACCATATAGCTAGCTTGACGGAACCCATTGAGTTGGTTATGGATTACAAATAGAGAAGAATCGCGGATATCTTATAAAAGCGCCAAATACCTTTCAAGATGGAAGTTATCCTATAGATCCTGTATTCATGCATGTTCGAAATGTGAATCATAGTATTCATTCTTATGAAAATGGTAACAAAGAGATACTATTTCTCGAAATATGGATAAATGGAAGTTTAACTCCTAAAGAAGCACTTCACGAAGCCTCCCGGAATTTGATTGATTTATTGATTCCCTTTCTACATACCAAAGAAGAAAATTTCAATTTAGAGGACAATCAACACATAGTTCCTTTACCCCCCTTTACCTTTTATGATAAATTGGCTAAACTAACAAAAAAGAAAAAAAAATGGCGTTGAAATCGATTTTTATTGACCAATCAGAATTGCCTCCCAAAATCTATAATTGCCTCAAAAGGTCCAAGATATATACATTATTGGACCTTTTGAATAACAGTCAAGAAGATCTTATGAAAACGGAATATTTTCGCATGGAAGATGTCAAACAAATTTTAGGGATTCTAGAAAAAAATTTCGTAATTGATTTACCGAAAAATCAGTTTTAAACCCATTGGATTTTTTTCATCTTTTTTTTATAATTTAGAAAAGGGCATAAACGAAAATAGGTTTTGAATCTTTAGGACAATTCATATATTCGGAATCAACATAGATTCATAATTTAATTGAATAGATGTATCTAGGGAGAATTCAATTTGAAGCGACTGTTCCCTAGATACATACGTCGTGATATTTTATTTCACAATTGAATCAATTTAAAAAAGACCTAAAGTTAGGGATTTATCAATAGGTAATGTTGCACCAATACCCAACCAAAGGGCCACTGCAGTACCAATCAAAAATACGGTTGTCGCTACTCGACGACGAAATGGATTTTGGAATTTATTAACATTCTCTATAAAGGGTACTGTTAATAATCCCGCGGGTACTGATACCATTAACAGAACACCCAGTAATTTATTGGGTACTGTACAAAGTATTTGAAATACGGGAAAGAAATACCATTCGGGTAATATTCCCAAAGGAGTTGCAAACGGATCTGCCGGTTCACCAATCATTGATGGTTCTATAACCGCTAATCCTACGTTACATGCAATAGTACCTAGAATTACTACCGGAAAAATATATAAAAGATCGTTGGGCCATGCGGGCTCCCCGTAATAATTATGACCCATACCTTTAGCCAATTTAGCCTTAATACATGATCATTCAAGTCAGGTTTTTTTGTTATTGGGATAGGTGAATTCTTATAGATCCATCCCCCGGAGGAACCGGACATGATAATTTTTCATCATCCGGCTCGAGCAAGAATAAAAAGAACTAACTGAATCCATATAAATGTTATCTAGACACCCGTATATACGATATATGGATGCTTTTATGTAAGTAAAATAAAAATTTTATAGGATTCTTTTTTTGGAGTTGAAACTATCAAGTGCAAAAAATGAAGTTCTTACAAATAAATACTCAATACCCAAGTAGGCTTATAAAATAGATCGTGATCTGATCAATTGCTTTTTGGGTCGTCTCAGACCTTAAGATTGGTGTTTATCCCCAAAATTTTTAGAGACCTTTTATAAACACACAAAGGATTTACTTGTTACTAATACAGCCCAGTCTCTGTTCTTCTTTAGACCCTTTTTTTACTCCGATAGTATCATAGATTGCGCCAATGCAGAGGAAATGAATGCATTTTATACTATATTATTAAATAATCTGAAGTTAAGTGAACTAGATCTTACGGAGCCTGCTCATGTATGACCTGATTCGTATCTGATCATAGAAAAGATTTTCTTTAAGCGAACCAGCCTATCCTCCGTATGGGCTTACGTGATGGTTGGAACAAAGACACAATTGGTTTTGAATTCAAACGTGGCAGATAAATAAATAGAAAAAAGGCACATATCTGCACAGACTAATCAATAGTTCAAGTCACACACTCCTATAATCCATTTTATCTTCGGAAAAATCCCTTCAACTATTGATGCCAAATCAAAAATATTGCGGAGTTCAAGGGAAATATCCAAATACATGTCTTATTATATTCAATAATCCATACTTGTAGCAATAAAATACTATAGTTCCTACCCCAAGTGATAAATGATGAATTCAAAATATCTATGCTATATCTTCTCTGTATCTATTGTATCTATAAAGGACCAGAAATACCTTGTTTACGTATCATTGAGAAGTGCATTAACATAAATACGGCAGTAAGAAGTCGCAATACAAAAGTATGTAAACTATAAAAACAAGTCAAAGTGGATTGTCCCACACTAGCACTTCCGCACAATAATTCTACCAAAGGTGATCCTATTACAGGGATAGCATCAGGTACACCCGTTACAATTTTCATGGCCCAATAACCAATTTGGTCCCAAGGTAAGGATAACCAATTACACCAAAAGATGCAGTCAATACAGCCGGAATCACACATGTAACAAAAGTTAATTCGTGCGATTTTTAAATCCACAGGTGAGATATACACGAAATACATGTAGGATCATCATTAGGACCATCATACTTGCCGACCATCGATGAACTGATCGGATTAACCAACCAAAATTAGCTTCAGTCATTATGTATTGAACAGAAGCAAAAGCATCAGTTAGGGTCGGACGGTAGTAAAAGGTCATAGCAAATCTTGTAGCCACTTGTACTAAAAAACAAGTAAGTGTAATCCCCCCTAGACAATAAAATATGTTGACATGAGGAGGAACATATTTACTAGTTATATCATCTGCAATCGCCTAAATCTCGAGACGCTCTTCAAACCAATCATAAACTTTATTGAGATAGGTGCGATCCCCCTCCGAGAACTGTATATAAGACTTTCATCTCGTACAGCTCAAGCAAAAACACCCAAATACTGGTTGGAACGGATATTTAATAGAATGTTTGAAACTTCTTACTTTCCGATTTAATCTGCTATGAAGATAAGAATAAAAAAAAATCCAAAAGTTCTTCTTCTTCTTTGTGGCGATAATACCAAAATATCAAGTTGGCTTAGTTGTCTTTATCTTGATCCTTACGGGCCTCTTGAATTATCTCTTCCCTATTTTTTTCTTTTTATTTGATTTGTTTTATAAATTATTTATAGGAATTCTCTTGTTAAGACCCTATGAATCGATTCAAACCTCAGATTCATACTAGAACCACGATGATTCAATAAAAATACTAAATTAAGCCCAAAGATTCCCTGAGTAAGAACCATCGGATCATCGCTTATTCCACGAATAGATAATAACCAAAAATCCGAATAAAGATTTATCTTTGAGTCAAAATAAGTATAAAAATTTTGAAATTTGAAATTTGAAAGAAGAAACAATTTCGATTTATATTTCTAAATTCTAATTCTTGGAAATATTTTTTGAGTCTGGCCGCGAGGTTTGAATATTAAGTATGAATCATAGTTCAAATATTCTTAATCTATTTAATATATTCCGTGTTCCAGATAATAGAATAAATATCCGACGAAGGAGAACCATCTCTATCAAGATGACAGACCCATTCTCTGTACTATAAATAGGATCCATTATAACAAGTCACACACTCATATTCCAGAAATACAGAAACAAAGAAATTCCACGAACGAACTACCAAAATCGAATGAGCTAGAAATCCGAGCTCTAAAGGATTCATTTTTTATTTAAAAGCTAGGACTTGGGGGTTCTTATAGATCTAGTTCATTGAAATTCCATCCAATAAAACGGAAGAATTATAAATCTCTAAAATAATAGATAGAAATACCGCAAATTTAGCGAAAAAAATTATCCCTATTAACGTAGAAATTGCGGTTATCGATTTTCAGTTTATAGGGGGTAGTTGGGGAGAAAATTACCCGTTTGATTGAATACGCTACTAAAGAATTTCTACCTCTTATTATAGTGTGTGCTTCTGGAGGGGCACACATGCAAGAAGGAAGTTTGAGCTTGATGCAAATGGCTAAAATCTCTTCTGCTTTATATGATTATCAATCCAATAAAAAGTTATTCTATATACCAATCCTTACATCTCCTACTATCGGTGGGGTGACAGCTAGTTTTGGTATGTTGGGGGATATTATTATTGCTTAACCCAATGCCTACATTGCCTTTGCGGGTAAAAGAGTAATTGAACAAACATTGAATAAAACAGTACCCGACGGTTCACAAGCGGTTGAGTATTTATTCCAGAAGGGCTTATTCGATTTTATCATACCACGTAATCCTTTAAAAAGCGTTCTGAGTGAGTTATTTCAACTCCACACTTTCATTCCTTTGAATCAAAATTAAAACATTCAGTTCAATTATTTTGAGCAAACAAGTAATTAGATTATCGGAATCCAAGTAAAAATTAGACGAATGGGGTTTTCTTTGTTGACTTAAGATCTAATTAGATCTAATTGTCTAAAGAATCAAAAGTCACATCAAATTGAAAATCCGTCCCCTTTTCTAAATTAATTATTATTTATCAACAAGATAAAAGATGAAATTCTTATTTTCGTAAAGTAAAATCAGGCAAAAAAAACAAAAAAAACGATCTTCTTCTCGTCATATATAATTCAAATCTATTAAATATAGAATTTTTTATCTTTCTATATCTTACGATAATCCTATTTTGACTAAGAATCCCTGCTGGATGAGATTCAAACAAACCCTTCAATATAATTCAATATAAATAGAATCTAAATAAGCAGAATCTAATTCCTTTTTAATAAGCTTTTGCTTAATAAACGAAATTCGAAGACAAGAGCAAAAAATGAAGAAAAAAAATCTCATCCATATCCTTTCAAATCCTTCATGTAGAAAGATAAAAAACTACATTATATACTCACTTAGATAGATACTTATATCTATATAATAATTCTCAAATTATAATAAGTAAGATATCCTTATATAATAAGATATCTTTATATTATAAATTGATATTATAAATAATAAATATAAAATCTAAATAATAATAACACGTACAAATAGTCAATCGAGGTACCCATTCTATGACAACTCTTAACTTTCCCTCTATTTTGGTCCCTTTAGTAGGCCTAGATTTTCCGGCAATCGCAATGGCTTCTTTATTTCTTCATGTTCAAAAAAACAAGATTGTTTACAGCCGATGGCACAAAATATCATCTATTTTTTTTTACGTTTGTATGATAACACAGATATCCTTTTAGCAAAATATGGTATAAGCGGCTTCCGCCGAAAAATTCTTATGTCTCCATAAAATGCTATAATCTAGCTATTTTCAAATAGACCCAAATCGGCGGATGGCTGAGCTGTAAAGCCGGTCTATCTATATGCATGTGGCTATTTTTAGTGAGTCATAAGAAGGGTATGTTATTAATTTAGATCTAACCAATTTAATGAATTACTCCTAAAGGTTCACATCAAACTAGTTCAAACTAGTGCTAGTTGATGCGAGTTACTTCGGAAACAAACAGACTAAAGTCAAATTCATTTGGGGTATTCTCTCAATTCCAAAAAAGCAACGGGATCAAGTATGAGTTGTCGATCAGAACATATATGGATAGAACCTATAAAGGGGGCTCGAAAAATAAGTAATTTATGCTAGGCTATTATCCTTATTTTAGGTTCGTTAAAATTCTTGTTGGTTGGAACCTCGAGTTATCTTGGTAGAAATTTGATATGTTTCTTTCCGTCTCAGCAAATCGTTTTTTTTCACAAGGAATTGTGATGTCTTTCTATTGGATCGCGGGTCTTTTTATTAGCTCCTATTTGTGGTGCACAATTTCGTGGAATGTAGGTAGTGGTTATGATCGATTTGATAAAAAAGACGGAATAGTGTGTATCTTTTGTTGGGGATTTCCTGGAAAAAATCGTCGGGTCTTCCTCCGATTTCTTATAAAAGATATTCAATCCGTCAGAATAGAAGTTAAAGAGGGTATTTATGCTCGGCGTGTACTTTATATGGATAAAAGAGGCGAGGGAGCCATTCCATTGACTCGTACTGATGAGAATTTTACTCCACGGGAAATGGAACAAAAAGCTGCGGAATTGGCCTATTTATTGCGTGTACCAATTTAAGTATTTTAATTAGAAGTTATTTTACCGATAAATGATAAATGAATGCTTTCTCAGCAGGAGGGCAAAAATGCAAGAATCCTCTTTTTCTAGAACATAACTTAATTGATGTTTCTTCAGAACATTCATTCGAGTTAAAACATACTATATGGAACAAGTATAAAAAAAAACGATTTGGGGTATCTTTTATATGTATCGAAATATACACAACTAAATTAAATAAAAAATGAATAAAAAATCGAAATATCTCATAATCAACCATTTCGAAATAAGGAAATATCCCTCCTTTTGACTTGCTTTTTACTTGTTGGAATTGAGACTTTATATTCCGATAGATAATATCTTGTCATTTTTTCGATGCTTCTTTTTGTGCTCCTTAATGACCAAAAAATTGGATCTCTTATAACGATAATTAGCCAATTTCTTTCTGTCTTTTTTTGCCACCCTTTTTCATTTAACAAGATTCTTCATAAAATTCCCTCAATTCTTCTATCCCTGACTACTCATAGTCAGTTAATTTTTTTAGAAATCTTAGCTATTTTTATATAATGATGGAAAATGAGTTCTTTCGTATCAAAGTCTTAAAAATATTTATAATCATTATTGAATATTGAATTTTAGATTGAATTTTCGGAGCATTCATCGAAAGGAGATATGTGCTTCGAACTTTAATATCGGGAAACAATACTTTTTTATTCTTTATTATTTATTCATTCGAATTTTTCGTCAATTTCTGTCTTTTTTTCTAGATTCAAGGCCTAACCACGAAATCACAAATAAAAAATAGTGAATAGATTCATAGGTTCGATAACTTGTAATAGAACTGATGCGTGAGAGAAATATTAGATTACATAGAGTCGACGAATGAGATGGGTTCATTAACAATTCACAGATGAAAAAATGGCAAAAAAGAAAGCATTCACTCCTCTTTTATATCTTGCATCTATAGTATTTTTTCCCTTGTGGATTTCTCTCTTATTTCAAAAAAAGTCCGGAATCGTGGGTTACTTATTGGTGGAATCCTAGGCAATCTGAAACTTTTTTGAATGATATTGAAGAAAAGAGTATTTTACAAAAATTCATATGATTAGAGGAACTCCTCTTCTTAGAAGTATTGATCAAGGAATACTCGGAGACACATCTACAAAACCTTCGTATAGGAATTCACAAAGAAATAATCCAATTAATCAAGATACACAACGAGGGTCGTATTCATACGATTTTGCACTTCTTGACAAATATAATATGTTTCATTATTATAAGTGGTTATTCTATTTTGGGTAATAAAGAACTTGTTATTCTTAACTCTTGGGCTCAGGAATTCCTATATAACTTAAGTGACACAATAAAAGCATTTTCTCTTCTTTTATTAACTGATTTATGTATTGGATTTCATTCGCCCCATGGTTGGGAATTGATGATTGGCTTTGTCTACAAGGATTTTGGATTTGTTCATAATGATCAAATTATATCTGGCCTTGTTTCAACTTTTCCGGTCATTCTAAATACAATTTTCAAATATTGGATTTTCCGTTATTTAAATCGCGTATCTCCGTCACATGTATTGATTTATCATTCAATGAATGACTAAAAAATGGTCTACTTAATCCAATTATAATGTTTCTTACTTTGCAGTTGTACATAAGCAAAACATTGAAAATCCCTTTCTATTTCTACCCATCCCGAAGATTCATCCTATATTCCTATATATTAATCGAGTCAAACTATTCTAGTAAATAACAGAATCGTGGATAGGAAACTCCAGTAGTGACCTACCCCAATTTATTGTAGAAATTTTCGGGATCAATGATTGGACCATGCAAACTAGAAATAATTTTTCTTGGATAAAGGAACAGATTACTCGATCTATTTCTGTATCACTTATGATATATATAATAACTCGTACACCCATTTCAAATGCATATCCCATTTTTTCACAGTAGGGTTATGAAAATCCGCGAGAAGTGACTGGACGTATTGTATGCGCCAATTGCCATTTAGCTAATAAACCGGTGGATATTGAGGTTCCGCAAGCGGTACTTCCCGATACTGTATTTGAAGTAGTTGTTCGAATTCCTTATGATACGCAACTAAAACAAGTTCTTGCTAATGGTAAAAAGGGGGCTTTGAATGTAGGGTCTGTTCTTATTTTACTAGAGGGTTTTGAATTAGCCCCTCCCGATCGTATTTCCCCCAAGATAAAAGAAAAGATGGGTAATCTGTCTTTTCAGAGCTATCGCCCCAATAAAAAAAATATTCTTGTCATAGGCCCTGTTCTTGGTCAGAAATATAGTGAAATTACCTATCCTATTCTTTCCCCGGACCCCGCTACTAAGAAAGACGTTCACTTCTTAAAATATTCTATCTATGTAGGTGGAAACAGGGGAAGGGGCCAGATTTATCCTGACGTGAGAAAAAGTAACAATACAGTTTATAATGCTACATCATTAGGTATAGTAAGCAAAATATTACGAAAAGAAAAGGGGGATACGAAATAACCATAGAGGATGCATCGGATGGACATCAAGTGGTTGATATTATCCCTCCGGGCCAGAACTTCTTGTTTTAGAAGGCGAATCTATCAAATTGGATCAACCGTTGACAAGTAATCCTAATGTGGGTGGATTTGGTCAGGGAGATGTAGAAATAGTACTGCAAGATCCATTACGTGTACAAGGCCTTTTGTTCTTCTTCGCATCTGTTATTTTGGCACAAATATTTTTGGTTCTTAAAAAGAGGCAGTTCGAGAAGATTCAATTGTCCGAAATGAATTTCTAAACTCGCGCATTTATCGACATCAAGTTTTTAAAAAGAACCAAATTCTTTTTAGTAATTATGATATAAAAAATTTGAAAAGCTTTTTTTATACTATTTTTCTACGAGATGCCGGTAATTCCTTGTACCATATCCCTAGCCATAGTATGTATATTGTGAAGAAGACTGTTTGACTTGACCCCTCTTTCTTTGTTTGTTGTTTTTTTTTTCCAAAAAAATCGCGGTTATGTTATTATGTTGCTATTGTGAGATTGAAATGTCATAAAATGCATTTGATTCTAATACAATTTACTTTGGCTAGATCCTATCCAAAAGGAAACGCGAAATAGAATGGATAAATGAAGGGAACAAATATTTCTGGTAGGGGTTATTCGTTTTCCTAGTCTTCGACACAAGAAAGGGATTTTTCACACCCTTTTCTTGTGTCGAAATAATAATGATTCTTTATCTTTATACTGTTCGTCAAACATTCGTAGTTTTATTTTTCGATTTTTTAGAGACGTATCAGAACGTTTTTTAGAGTTATTACGTATTTTTTTCTTATTTTTATATTATATTATAATAATGAATTATTATGTATACTATATATATAAAAGTGGTGGACAAACAAAAGAGGAGGGGAAAATTGATTGAGTAAATAGAACTTATTCAATGAACTTATAAAAAAATCTTATAATTATTAAGAACTCAACGGGACCTTCTCCCTCAAATCAGATAAACAAAGAAGGGAATCCGTTGAGTTCTTACGCTTTCATGTATACAACTCAATTCATCCTATTAACACAGGGATGAACCCAACCCGGAATATGAACCATAAAAGAAAACGCCTACTAAACCGATCATAAGAATAACCAGCTACAGTACCTATTATCCAAAGAGGAATTCTTCCAGTAGTATCGGCCATTTCCGCCACTTCCCTCCACATTTCATCAAGTGGTCATGCTAGAGAGATAAACAGTCATGGATAATTCTGAAATGAGATCCTTCCGAATGGGCTAAGAGAGAGAATACCTAGAATGATTAGTCAATTATTTTAGTTCTCTCTCGTTTTCTTAATGGAAGAAATAATTGGAAAATAAAACAGCTAGTACAAAAATGAGTAATAACCCCAGTAGAGGCTGGTACGATTCAATTCAACATTTTGTTCGTTTGGGTTTGGTTGTGTCATAGCTCTATAATTCGGATTAGGTTTATAGTGTCATTGTAGAGAATTCCTGTCTTGTTTTCCATATCGTTATCTCCTCAATTAAAATCTAGAATTTTTCTTTTCATTTCGTCTTTTTGTTCTCATTTAACATTTAATAATAACAAAATACTTCTATCTATATGAAATATGGAACGGAACCCCAAGGAAAAATAACTGAGTCTTTTTGGGGAATATTGGAGAAGAAAAGGACGTTTTTTTTTGTATTTAACAAAAAGTAAATCTTTTTTACTAGATCATTGTACATTTAAATATGTATTATCTTATTGATTACAATAAAATGAAAAAATGAAGGAGGTTTTTCAATGTGAGATCTAAAAACATATCTTTCCGTGGCACCGGTACTAAGTACTCTATGGTTCGGTTCTTTGGCATGTTTATTGATAGAGATTAATCGTTTTTTCCCGGATGCGTTGACGTTCCCATTCTAATTATTGGCGCGGGACGGAATAAAGAATATTAGAGATACAATTAAATATCAGCCCCCTCTTTTCTCTTTTTTCCCTTTTTGAGAAGAAGGGAGGAAAGAGAAAGAATAAAAGTGCATTCAACAGCTGTGAGACTCGGGTTCAGTTTGGAATTGAATTAATATTCAATTTCTATGGAAGTTGAATACAAACAGTGGTTCTAGGGAAAGAGTATTATACAAGATACTTATTTATAAAATATAAAATTCTGTACTGTGATTTGAAAGTTTAGAAATCTTTCTATCTTATTTTCGATATTGAGTGTAGTGAAATCTTGCATAAGAGGATAGCAAGTTACAAATTCTATTTTTTTTCCTTCCTTTCTTTTTTTCGTTTCGGATTGAAAGAGGAAGAGTTGAGTAAATGAAAAATCCAAAGGAGGTTCATGGCCAAGGGTAAAGATGTGCGAATACCGGTTCTTTTGGAATGTACCGCTTGTGTTCGAAACGCTGTTAATAAGGAATCAACGAGCATTTCTAGATATATTAATCAAAATAACTAGCACAATACGCCTAATCGATTGGAGTTACGAAAATTCTGTCCATATTGTTACAAACATACGATTCACGGGGAGATAAAGAAATAGATTGAAGCGAGTACTTGCGCCCTTATCTTAATCTTACAAGGCAAGGAAAGGGAAAAATGACATTATATATATATGACATATTTAACATAGTTAAAAATAATAATAAACAAACCAAATCCTATTTATTTATTCTAATTATATATCCGGTTGAAATAGAATTTTAGGGATAAGAAATAAACTAACCAAACCATGGATAAATCCAAGCGAACTTTTCTTAAATCCATGCGATCTTTTCGTAAGCGTTTGCCCCCGATCCAATCGGGGGATCGAATTGATTATAAAAACATGAGTTTAATTAGTCGATTTATTAGTGAACAGGGAAAAATATTATCTAGACGAGTAAATAAATTGACCTTGAAACAACAACGATTAATTACTATTGCTATAAAACAAGCTCGTATTTTATCTTTGTTACCTTTTCTTAATAATGAGAAACAATTTGAAAGAACTGAGTCGACCACTAGAACTCCTAGTCTTAGAGCTAGAAAAAGATAGGTTTACTCTTTATTAACTTGAATTCAAACCCCCATCCGAATTCAAATGCGGATTTCTATTTTGTGGTCAAAATCCAAGAATCCGGATTGAATTCTCGTGTCATAAGAAAAAAAAGAAAAAAGAATGAAAGATTCTATATGATATGTCCATTGTGAGTTGATCTTTAAAAATACCTCATTACTGCTCAAAGGAGAGTAATAGGTAGGGATGACAGGATTTGAACCCGTGACATTTTGTACCCAAAACAAACGCGCTACCAAGCTGCGCTACATCCCTTCCGTTGGTCTACAGTGTCATTGTAGAGAATTCCTGTCTTGTTTTCCACATCGTTATCTCCTCAATTAAAATCTAGAATTTTTCTTTTAATTATGTCTTTTTGGTCTCATTTAACATATAATAATAGCAAAAGACTTCTATCTATATGAAATATGGAACGGAACCCCAAGGAAAATTAACTGAGTCTTTTTGGGGAATATTGGAGAAGAAAAGGACGTTTTTCTGTATTTAACAAAAAGTAAATCTTTTTTACTAGATCATTGTACATTTAAATATGAATTATCTTATTGATTACAATAAAATGAAAAAATGAAGGATGTTTTTCAATGCTAGATCTAAAAACATATCTTTCCGTGGCACCGGTACTAAGTACTCTATGGTTCGTTTCTTTGGCAGGTTTATTGATTGAGATTAATCGTTTTTTCCCGGATGCTTTGACGTTCCCACTCTAGTTATTGACGCAGGATGGAATAAAGAATATTATAGATACAATTAAATATCAGCCCCCTCTTTTCTCTTTTTTCCCTTTTTGAGAAGAAGGGAGGAAAGAGAAAGAATAAAAGTGCATTCAACAGCTGTGAGACTCGGGTTCAGTTTGGAATTGAATTAATATTCAATTTCTATGGAAGTCGAACACAAACAGTGGTTCTAGGGAAAGAGTATTATACAAGAAACTTATATATAAAATTTAAATTCTGTACTGTGATTTGAAAGTTTAGAAATATTTCTATCTTATTTTCGATATTGAGTGTAGTGAATTCTTGCTTAAGAGGATAGCAAGTTACAAATTCTATCTTTTTCCTTCCTTTTTCTTTTTCGTTTCGGATTGAAAGAGGAAGAGTTGAGTAAATGAAAAATCCAAAGGAGGTTCATGGCCAAGGGTAAAGATGTGCGAATACCGGTTCTTTTGGAATGTACCGCTTGCGTTCGAAACGGTGTTAATAAGGAATCAACGGGCATTTCCAGATATATTACTCAAAAGAACCGGCACAATACGCCTAATCGATTGGAGTTACGAAAATTCTGTCCATATTGTTACAAACATACGATTCACGGGGAGATAAAGAAATATATTGAAGCGAGTACTTGCGCCCTTATCTTAATCTTACAAGGAAAGGAAAGGGAAAAATGACGTTATATATATAACATAGTTAAAAATAATTATAAACAAACGAAATCCTATTTATTTATTCCATTTATATATCCGGCTGAAATAGAATTTTAGGAATAAGAAATAAACTAACCAAACCATGGATAAATCCAAGCGAATTTTTTTAAATCCAAGCGATCTTTTCGTAAGCGTTTGCCCCCGATCCAATCGGGGGATCGAATTGATTATGAAAACATGAGTTTAATTAGTCTATTTATTAGAGAACAGGGAAAAATATTATCTAGATGAGTAAATAGATTGACCTTGAAACAACAACGATTAATTACTATTGCTATAAAACATAAGAGTTTGGAGTAGTAAATAACTTGTATCCATAGAACATTTGACGTGACATAGATAAAAAATAAATAGAAGTTAATATCATTCCAAATGCCATTACAAAAGTGATGGAAATTTTGGGCATTAAAAGATATTTTTGGCTAGTAATTATTCCTAAAAAGACTATCAATTCTGCAACAAAAACACTCATACCCGGTAATGCAAGGGAAGCCATGGAAAAGCTACTGAACATCGTAAATATTTTTGGCATGGGGATAGCTACTCCGCCCAAGAAAAAAAGTGCAGCACCAATAAAGCCATAAGAGATTATTTGTAAAATAGCTCCATTTAGTCCCGTATCGGTTATCGAAGCAATTCCTATAAGTATGAAACCCATATGAGATATGGAGGAATAGGCTATTCTTTTTGTTAAATTACGTTGGCCAGGAGATGTCGAAGATGCATAGATTATTTGTACTGTGCCTACTATCATCAACCAAGGAGAAAATATAGAATGAGCGTGTGGTAATAATTCCATATTAATCCGAATCAATCCATATGCTCCCATTTTTAATAAAATTCTGGCTAGAAGCATACAAGTACTGTAATGCGCCTCTCTGTGGGTATCTGGTAACCATGTATGTAGGGGTAGAATCGACAATTTGACAGCAAAAGCAATAAAAAATCAAATATAGAATATTATTTCCAAAGCCACAAGATACGACTGATTAACTGATGTTTCAAAATTTAATGTTGGTTCATTAGAACCATATAAACTGATACCCAAAACTCCCATTAAGGGAAAAATAGAACCCCCCGCCGTGCACAAAATAAATTTTGTGGCTGAGTAGAAACGTTTCTTTCCTCCCCACATGGATAGAAGTAGATAAACTGGAATTAATTCTAATTCCCACATGATGAAAAAAAGTAAAAGGTCCCGAGAAGAAAATGATCCTATTTTACCACTGTACATTGCTAACATCAAGAAATGGAATAATCGAGAATCCCGAGTAACAGGCCAGGCAGCTAAAGTAGCTAAAGTAGTGATAAATACTGTTAATAAAACGGGTCCTATAGACAGCCCATCTATTCCTAATTTCCAACGGAAATCAAAAAAATTGATCCATTTATAGTCCTCTACTAGTTGGATTAATGGATCGTCCAATTGGAAATGATAACAGAATGCATAGGTTGTTAGAAGAAGTTCTAACATACATATACATATAGTATACCACTTAATTACCCTATTTCATTTATGGGGAAGAAAGAAAATTAAGGAACCTGCAAATATTGGTAAAACTACAATTATTGTTAACCAAGGAAATTTGTTCGTGGTAAAGACAAGATACACTTGGACCAGAAAAACCTGTGCTCAAAAACAATCTATTTTTGAGCACAGGTTTTTGCGGTAAAAAAATGGACTCAAGTAGGGGTTTCTGTAACGTATTAATAAGCTATACCCATGCTGCGGGTTGTTTCATGCCATAAATAAACTCGAACACTCAAGAAATCTGTTGGGCAGGCGGATTCACATCTCTTACAACTGACACAATCCTTTGTTCTTGGAGCAGAAGCTATTTGTTTAGCTTTACATCCGTCCCAAGGTATGATTTCTAAAACATTCGTAGGACAGACTCGGACACATTGAGTACACCCGATACATGTATCATAAATCATTACTAAATGCAACATTGGGTCTATCTATTTTTGAACGTGATAAAGTGTCAATCTAGTAAATTGATAAATGAATTATATATTTAAATACTAGATGAATCGATGAGTTCCCCGTTTTTTCTCTATTTCTGGATTGACAGTGCCAAAATAATTTGATTTCTTATCTTTGTGATAACATGATCATATCTTACATGGTAGACATGCTAATTTAAATTAATTTACTAATTTAAATTAATTTATGAAAATGATAATGTGATAATTTATATTATAATATTACTTATTCAATAAATTATAATATTACTTATTCAATAATTTTGATTGATTTATACGAGTTGTTTTTCTGTTACGATAAATTGATGAAAGAATAGCGAGTCCAATAGCGGCTTCAGCAGCTGCAATAGCAATAACAAAAATAGAAAAAATGGATCCTTTTAGTTGACGACTATCAAAAATATCAGAAAATGTTACAAAATTGAGATTAACCGCATTTAATATAAGTTCAAGAAACATAAAAGCCCTAACAATATTTCGACTTGTAATCAATCCATATAGACCAATAGAAAATAAATAAGCACTCAAAAAAAGTACCTGTTCGAGCATCATTAACCAACTCCTTATAAATCTCGATTCATTTCAATATCAACAACAATTTAACCAATTGGATTGACTAGAATATAATGAGTAATGCAACAAATTAATATATTGGGAATAGATTGAACTAATAAATATAAATAATTTCTATCTTATATACAAAGTCAAATAGAAAAAAAGGAAGGACATGTGATAGCTCATAACAAGATTTTCCAGTTACAAAGAGTTATTATTGACGAGCTACAACAATTGCGCCGATTAACACAACTAAAAGAATTATTGAAATAAATTCAAACGGAAGAAAAAAATATGTTGATAAATGAATTCCAATTTTTTGACTATTAGGTATCAGATCTTGCTCTACAATCTTGTTTGCTTTTGTAGTCCAAATAATCCCGTACCATGACATATCTGGAATAGTAGTAATTAGTGAAACAAAAAGACTTGTACAGACCATGGAAGTTACTCCATATCCCACGGTCCTAAGACGGAAATCTTTGGAATATTCTGAATCATTTATGAACATCACAGCAAAAATGATTAAAACAATTATGGCTCCTACGTAAATAAGGAGCTGCGCAGCAGCTACAAAATGGGATTTCGATAGAATATAGAATAACGATATACAAACAAAAACAAATCCCAATGAAAAGGCATAATAAATGGGATTGGCAAGTAATACTACTCCCAGACCCCCTAATATAAGACCTAATCCCAGAAAGACTAAAAGAAAATCATGTATTAGTCCACGTAAATCCATTATATATAATAGATAAATAAATCAAAATATTGCATAACTTTATTGACCCGGTCAGGAAAAAAGAAGTAACTCCACTTTTTTCTATTTTATAATAGTTCTTAATTATTCAATTTGAAAAATTCCATTTTCATGGATATGGATTGATGTAGATGTAGTTATTGGCCTAATCTCTCGAAGGAGTAATTTGAATCTATATATTTTCAAATCATCAATCATCAATATTGACTATAGAAAAGAAATATATTGTTCATATTTATATAAATTAAAACACAATTCTCGCCGCCTAATCCTAATCAATATAATTATGAATATAATTATAATTATTCACCAAACAAAAACCTTCATTCTTTTAGATCAAAATGTTTTCTTAAGTTTTTATTCCAGGCAAATTTAAAATTGGTCGAATTGTGTAATCGTCAATTATTGACATTGGTAACCGACCCAAAGCAATTTGATTATAATTCAATTCATGACGATCATAAGTAGAAAGTTCATATTCTTCAGTCATTGATAAACAATTTGTTGGACAATACTCAACTCAATTACCACAAAAGATACATATTCCAAATTCAATACTGTAATTAAGCAATCGTTTCTTTCTGATATCCGTTTCCAATTTCCAATCAACAACGGGCAGATCTATAGGACATACACGAACACATACTTCACAAGCAATGCATTTATCAAATTCAAAGTGGATTCAGCCGCGAAAACGCTCGGATGTGATCAATTTTTCGTAGGGGTATTGAATAGTTACAGGTAAACGATTGGCGTGTGATAAGGTAATCATGAAACCTTGACCAATATACCTTGCGGCACGTACAGTTTGTTGGCCATAATTCATTAACTCAGTTACCATTGGAAACATATCGTGAATATCTATAAAAAATAAGATACTTGTTTCTTTCTCTTGTTTGAGACAAGTCGTGAATATCGAAGTCTTTTTTTACAGTGAAAGAAGTTGGGAAGAGGTTGTTAATAATAGATTACCTAGAGAAATAGGTAAAAGAAATTTCCATCCAAGATTTAATAATTGATCCATTCTCAGCCACGGTAGAGTCCATCTTTTTGCGATAGGAATGAACAAGAACAAATAAGTTTTAGCTAATGTAATAAAGATACTAATTATTGTCCCAAAAACTCTACCCGTTTTAGTAATATCAAAAAGATCAGGAACATATATGCACGAAATAGAAAGATTCCAACCCCCCAAGTAAAGAACTGTTACAAATAATGAAGAAACTAGTAGATTTAAATATGAAGAAACATAAAGTAAACCAAATTTTATACCAGAATATTCAGTTTGATAACCTGCTACTAACTCTTCTTCTACTTTTGGTAAATCAAAAGGTAATCGTTCACACTCGGCTAGGGAAGAAATTAGAAAAACTAGAAACCCTATTGGTTGACCCCACAAATTCCGTCCCCAAAACCATATTTTTACTGCGCTTCAACTATATCAACTGTACTTGAACTGTTAGATAATCATAGTAGATGATAACATCACTGTGTTGGGTCAAGAATTTGACCCAAATGAGGAGATTTGACCGAAAACGAAGAATATGGAAGATTGAAATCTTCTCAACCTCCTCAGAAACTGCAAAGTATTGAATCCGAGCATACCTTGGACCTTCGAGTAAGCTTTAACTTAGCCGAGTACGAGATTTTGCCTCCCGGGCAAGTTTTACTTCAAATAGTCTTCTTAAGTGGATATCCGTGTAGGGTATGCTATTTAGTGAATTCCCGAGTAAGGACCACTGATTTGGCATCTCCGAGCAAGGTTCACTTTGTCAAGCAGGGTTGTTCTTCAAAGCTAAGTCTTTTACTCTTCCGAGTAAGGTTTGGTTAACCAAGTCCAAGAAGCCAAGTAACTGGAAGACCGGGCAAGGTATTCTTTAATAATTATGGTCCGAGTATACTTGATGAGTTAATAGAATATCTCTAAGTTATTTCGAGTAAGGTTATGCTCAAGTAAGGTATGTACTCCCGAGTACGCCTTATCAATAAGTTGTTCAACTGACAATGAGCCGAACAGGACCATAGAAGAACAAGGTTGCTCGTAAGGCTTTTTCGAGCAAAGTTTGATAAGTCCAAGAATATTAAAGTCTACTCGGTGAATATTTTACTTGGTAAAATATTCTTTAAGTAAAGTCTACCCGGAAACTGATCCCGAGTACACTTATATGTTTACCAAGTCTGAAGGAAGGCCGAGTACACTACGTACTCGGAGACTGAAGATTAATGAAAAGCCTACCCGGAAGACTTGTTTTACACTTAGCTTTATTTTTGAATATGTAATTTGAATATGTATTATCGGATAGGGTTTCTACAATGAATGACAGCTAACCTAGGTTGGCAGGCCTATAAATAGAATATTTAGGGCACGCCACCAAGGACACTAGACACGGAAAACACGGGACACGACACATTAATTGAGAATATATTGTGTGTGACGGCTGTCCTAGGATTCCTTATAAACCCTAAATCGATTACTCCTTTTGTATGACTAACATTATATAAATGGAAATCTTTTGAGTGAATCCTGTGTGTGTCTTCGATCTTTGAATATTCATTGCAACCGTATGTTTGTTATTGATTCTGCTTTAACAAACGGTCATCTTTCTAAATATGGTAACCCTTCATTAACTCTCTTGTCAACACGATTAATTTTGTGTGAGTTATGACATGATTGATTAAGATCCGAGCCGAATCGACAATCAAAAGATTGGGACCCGACAAGTGGTATCAGAGCTTGTTACTGCTTTTTTTAGAAAGATTGTTGCTGGTTGAAGATTTGAAGAAGAATGACGTAAGCAGAGCACTGTTCGATTGATTTGTGACGTCAGCAGCCATGTTCTTCATTTTTCTTCCAGATCTACAATCTACCGGTGTTTTCTCTTCCTTATTTCAATTAAAGTTTAAATCTTTATATCTAAATCTTGTTCTAATCACATCAGACACATCAGATCTGAGCATTCTATTTTCAGATCTGGTTATTTTGAAATTTTTATCAAAGAAACTGATTTTTGATTTCTCAAAATGTCTGGATATGAGGAACAAGAGGTGTCTACTAACAAGATACCTAGGTTGTATGGACAGGAAAACTTTATCAAATGGAAGGTACTCTTTGAAGCAGCCGTATGCTACAATGACATTGGCATGTGGAACTCCATCAAGAATGGTCCACAAACTGCTGCTGAAGAAGGTGCAAATGCTACTGCAACTGCTGCTGTAAGAGAAAATGAGGAAGGTAGATGACAAAGCCTTAGCTATGATTAAGCTAGGTTTGTCTTGGGAGATTCTGACCAAGGTGGCTCATCACACAACAGCCAAACAAATGTATGATGCCATCCTTGAAATGTATGAAGGGAATACTGAACAGAAGAACATAAAGAAGCAAAGATGAAGCAACAGTTGGAAAGGTTCAAGTATAGAGATGGAGAAAGGTTGAAATCAATACTAGAACGATTTCTAAGTATTGTGAATGATTTGAGAACAACAGATTATGTAATGACTGACTTTGATTTGAATACAAAGTTGCTCAACTCAATGCCAAAAGAATGGTATACTGCTTGCAAATTCATCCTTCAAAAGCAGAATTTCAATGAATTGAAATTGAATGATGTGGTATGTTTTCTTCAAGCTGCTGAACTTGAAATGATTGAAAATGAAATGATCAAGGAAGATAGACCAAGCTTCAACATTTCAAATGCCTTAATTGCACCTATGGGAAACCTATCAACAAAGAACCAACAACAAATTCCCATCATAGAAGAACCTGCTGAACATAATGTTGTGTCTCCAGAGTCTTTCATTGGGGGTTGTACAAGTACTCAAGGAAATCAGCAGAGGTTCAATGTGCAACTAATTGATGATTCTGACTCTGCCTCTATGTCCAATGGAAATGTTACTAACCCTGTAACAGGACATGTTAAAAACAATGAAACACAAGCATTGCTGTCTATGTTCACTGAGTCTTATAATGCATTTGTTGCAAAGAACATGATTCACACAAGTGTGGTTCAAGATGATTTAGAAAAAATTGATGCAGATGACTTAGAAGACATGGATTTGAAATGGCAAGCTGCAATGTTGGGTTTGAGAAGTAAAAGGCTGTACAACAGAACTGGTAGATCTCTGGTTTCTGGTCCAAATGACAGGATTGGGTTTGACAAGTCAAAAGCAATATGCTACAATTGTCAGCAACCTGGTCAATTTGCAAGAGAATGCAATCAACCAAGAAATTATCAGATGAATCAATTTCAGAATCAACAACCAGGAGGTCAGCCTCAATATCAACACAATCAATCTAGAGGTCAACAGCATTACCAGCAAAATCAGCCAAGATTCAACAACAACAGCAATCAGATGAACAATTTCAATAACAACAATAGTTACAATCCAAACTTCAACAACTTTCAGTCTCAAATGAACAATCAACAACAGAATATGCAACAGACTCAAGGCTTTCAACCTCAAATGAATCACAATCAAAACCTTCAAGTAACTCAAAGTAGTCAAAACAACACTGTTCCAGCAAATCAAAATCAGATCCGAAATCAAGGAAATGTGGCAGTGACTACACAACATGAAGGAAGCTTTGATTGGAGCAGTCATGAGGAGGATATTGCTGATGACATCAAAAAGGCAAATGTGGCATTCATGGCCATAATTGAGAAAGAAAAGGGAACCTTCTCTCAGGTACACTCTGCTCATACAGTTGATTTAAATGAACTTATTAGTGAACTAAAAACAAATGTAGGTAAGCTGGAAGGTGAGTGTTTCAGAAAACAAAGTATCATAAATGAGTATGAGGCAAGTGAGATGATAAGTGATGAAAAGATTAAGAGCCTTGAAGATGATTGTATGGTCATTTATAGATCTCAAACAAGATACATCACTGAGATTGATGGTTTGAAAAAATTGTTGATTGAAGAAAAGGTGCAAAACACAAGACTAAAGATTGAAACTGAATTTCTTAAGAATTTGGTCTCAACTGGCAACATATGTGGAATACCGAATCAAGTGAAAGAACATGACAAATACAAGACAGTTCCACCTCCATTCAACAACAACTTCATGCCAAAAGTTGACAAAGAGAAGAGAGATGCATACTTTCAACAATTCAAAGATGTCTTTCAAGACAGGGAAGAATTTGTTGATTTAAACAAAAAGGTAGAAGTGAATGAAGATGGAGAGTTTGTGATTAAGAAAGAAGTGAAAATTGGAAAAGTCAATTGGAGTTCAAGTCTCTGAGGATGACTTTGATTCAGATGAGTTGGATCAAGATGATCTTAGTGATTTAAGTGATCAAATTACTGAAAAGGAAATTCAAGCTGCTGAAAGAGGGAGAAAGTATAAAAAACCTGAATCTGTTGACAAGCTTCCAAAGTATCCACCAGTCCCATCAAAATCAAAGAAGCAAAAGGACAACATTAAAAGGGAACATGTCTCTTTTGACATTTGTGAAAGAAGGAAGATAAACTACAATGCAGTTAGACCTCCAAGCAAGACTGTATTGAATAGGATAAAGCAGAACAACAAGAAGAAGAAGGAGAATGAAAAGATTGATACAGAAAACTTTATCCCAGTTTATCCAATCTTTTCTAGTCATGAAGTGTTGGATGTTGGAGAAGTGGAGACAATGGAAGAATATGAGAAAAGACAGTCAAGGGTTAGAGAAAGCAGTGATGAAGAACATATGATTATGAAGAAGATTGTCTTTGTCAAAAGCAATGTTGAAAGACAAGACATCAAGATTGAGGAATTTGTTCCTTTTTCAATTAACTTTGATGGGTTGAAAAATCAGAAAACTTTAGGAGTCAATTCACCTAAGCCAAGTGAAAGATTCAAGAAACCAAAAGAACATGAAGTTTTCAAACGCAAGGTTTGTTGCAAAAGGTGTTGGGTCAAGAGTTTGACCCAAATGAGGAGATTTGACCTAAACGAAGAATTTGGAAGATTGGAATCTTCTCAACCTCCTCAGAAACTGCTAAGTATTTAATCCGAGCACACCTTGGACCTTCGACTAAGCTTTTACTTAGCCGAGTACGAGATTTTGCCTCCCGGGCAAGGTTTACTTCTAATAGTCTTCTTAAGTGGATATCCGAGCAAGGTATGCTTTTTAGTGTTTTCCCGAGTAAGGTTCATTAATTTGGCATATCCGAGCAAGGTTCACTTTGTCAAGCAGGATTGTTCTTCAAGACCAAGTATTTTACTCTTCCGAGTAAGGTATGGTCAACCAAGTCCATGAAGCCAAGTATTTGGAAGACCGGGCAAGGTATTCTTTAATAATTATGGTCCGAGTATACTTGATGAGTTAATAGAATATCTTTAAGTTATCTCGAGTAAGGTTCTGCTCAAGTAAGGTATGTATTCCCGAGTACGCCTTATCAATAAGTTGTTCAACTGACAATGAGCGGAACAGGACCATAGAAGAACAGGGTTGCTCGTAAGGATTTGTCGAGCAAAGTTTGATAAGCCAAGAAGATTGAAGTCTACTCGGTGAATATTTTACTTGGTAAAAAATTCTTTAAGTAAAGTCTACCCGGAAACTGATTCCGAGTACACTTCTATGTTTACCAAGTCTCAAGGAAGGCCGAGTACACTGCATACTCGGAGACTGAAGTTTAATGAAAAGCCTACCCGGAAGACTTGTTTTACACTTAGTATATTTTTGAATATGTAAATTGAATATGTACTATCGGATAGGGTTTCTAGAAGGAATGACAGATGTCTTAGGTTGGCAGGCCTATAAATAGAATAATTAGGGCACGCCGCCAAGAGAAGGAGAGGACGGAAAATGAGAGAGCACAATACGGATAAGACCGACACATTAATTGAGAGAATATTTTGTGTGTGACGGCTGTCCTAGGATTCCTTCTAAACCCTAATCGATTATCCTTTTGTATGATAAACATTGTATAAATGGAAATCTTTTGAGTGAATCCGGTGTGTGTCTTCTGTCATTGAATATTCATTGCAACCGTATGTTTGTTATTGATTCCGCCTTTCACAAACGGTCATCTTTCTAAACATAGTAACCCGTCATTAACTCGCTTGTCAACACGATTAATTTTGTGTGAGTTATGACATGATTGATTGAAGATCCGATCCGAATCGACCATTCATTGAAAGTTGGGACCCTGACAAGTGGTATCAGAGCTTGTTGCTGCTATTTTTAGAAAGATTGTTGCTGATTAAGTTTTGAAGAAGAATGACGTAAGCAGAGCACTGTTCGATTGATTTGTGACGTCAGAAGCTCTGTTCTTCATTTTTCTTCCAGATCTACAAGTTTTAGGTGTTTTCTTTTCCTTATTTCACTTAAACCTTTGATTTTTATTGTTGAATCTTGGTCTATTCATATCAGACAACTCAGATCTCAGAATTTATTCTCAGATCTGATTGTTTTACTCTTTTTTTTTATAAGAACTTAACTTTTAATTTAAGAAAATGTCTGGATATGAGGAACAAGAGGTGTCTACTAATAAGATACCAAGATTGTATGGTCAGGAGAACTTTGCCAAGTGGAAAGTGCTTCTTGAGGCTGCTGTTTGTTATAATGATGTGGATATTTGGAATTCTATCAAGAATGGTCCACAAGCTGCTGTTGTAGAAGGTGCTAATGCAAATGCTATTGATGCTGTCAGAGAGAGAATGAGAAAGGTTGATGACAGAGCATTGGCTATGCTCAAACTTGGTCTGTCTTGAGAAATCCTCACAAAGGTTGCACATCATCAAAGTGCTAAGGCAATGTATGATGCAAGCCTTGAGATGTATGAAGGGAACACTGAATTGGAGAACATTAAGAAGCAAAGATTGAAGCAACAGTTCGAAAGGTTCAAGTATAAAGATGGAGAAAGGTTGAAATCAATACTAGAACGTTTTCTGAGTATTGTGAATGAGTTGAGAACAACTGATTATGTAATGACTGACTTTGATTTGAATACAAAGTTGCTCAACTCAATGCCAAAAGAATGGTATACTGCTTGCAAATTCATCCTTCAAAAGCAAAATTTCAATGAATTGAAATTGGATGATGTAGTATGTTTTCTTCAAGCTGCTGAACTTGAAATGATTGAGAATGAAATGATCAAGGAAGATAAACCAAGTTTCAATGTGTCAAATGCTTTAATTGCTCCAATGGGGAATCTTACAACAAAGAATCAACAACAAATTCCCATCATTGAAGAACCAAGTGATCACAACAATGAGACTCCTAGGTCATTCATTGGAGGTGGTTCAAGCAGTCAAGGTGGTCAACAGAGGTTTAATGTTTAATTGATTGATGATGATTCAGCCTCTGTGGGAAATGGAAAAGCTCAAAGTGCTGGTGCAGGGCATGTTCAAGGGAGTGATGCACAAGCCCTAATGTCTATGTTCACTGAATCCTACAATGCATTTGTGGCCAAAAACTTGATTCACACAAGTGTAGTGCAGGATGATTTGGAACAAATAGATGCTGATGACCTTGAAGACATGGATCTCAAATGGCAAGCTGCAATGTTGGCATTAAGAAGCAAGAGACTGTACAATAGAACTGGTAGATCACTAGTTTCTGGTCCAAATGAGAGAATAGGATTTGACAAGTCCAAGGCTATCTGCTACAACTGTCAACAGCCTGAACATTTTGCAAGAGAGTGCATTATGCCAAGGAACTTTCAAGTCAATCAGTTCCAACAGCCTAGAAACCAACAACAGTACCAGCAGAATGTGCAAAGAAACAACAACCAGCAGAACTTCAACAATAACCAAAGCTTCAATCCCAACAACAACAACAACTTCCACCCAAATAACAACTTCCATCCAAACAACAACTTCAATCCCAATTCTAACAACCACTATCAGCCTCAGATGAACAACCAGCAGGGTATGAATCAGAATCAAGTATATCAAATGAACAACAATCAGAATCAAGCTGTTCAAAACCCTGCAACTAACAACATTCCAGCAAACCAAAATCAACCAAGAAATCAAGGCAATATGGCAGTAACTACTCAGCATGAGGGAAGCTTTGACTGGAGTAACCATGAGGAAGATATAGCAGATGATATCAGAAGAGCTAATGTGGCATTCATGGCCATAGACTCTGCATCTTCATCTAAGGTACATTCTGATCCTATTGCTGATTTACTTAAACTTGTCAATGAATTAAAAGAAAAGGTTGGTAAGCTGGAAAGTGAGTGTTTTAAGAAGCAAAGCATTATCAATGCTTATGAGGCAAGTGAGATTGTTAGTGAGGAAAGAATGAAAAGTTTGGAAGAGGATTGTATGAATAGCTATAGAGCTCAAACAAGATTCACAACTGAGATTAGTGGGTTGAAGAAGATGGTGATTGATGAAAAGGTTCTGAATACAAAGATGCAAACCGAAAATGAATTCCTAAAGAACTTAGTTTCAACTGGAAACATTTGTGGAATTCTGAATAAAGTAAAAGAAGATGAAAAGTACAAGGCTGTTCCACCACCATTCAACAACAACTTTATGCCTAAAGTTGACAAAGAGAAGAGAAGTGCATATCTACAACAATTCAAAGATGTGTTTCAAGACAAAGAAGATGTTGCAGATTTGTACAAGAATGTTGAGGTGAGTGAAGATGGTGAATTTGTTATGAAGAAAGAACTAAAGCAAGAAAAGTCAATTGGAGTTCAAGTCTCTGAAGATGACTTTGATTCAGATGAGTTGGATCAAGATGATCTGAGTGATTTGAGTGATCAAATAACTGAAAAGGAAATTCAAGCTGCTGAAAAAGGAAGAAAATATAGAAAGCCTGAATCTGTTGATCAACTTCCAAAGTATCCTCCGGTTACATATAAAATGAAAAGAATGAATGAGCAAATGAAAAGAGAACATGTTTCTTTTGACATTGGTGAAAAGAAGAATGTGCGTTACAATGCTGTCAGACCTCCAAGCAAAAAGTTTTTGGAAAAATTGTAAAAGAACAAGAAAAAGAAGGTAAATAAGGAAGAAATGGATATAGAATATATTACTCCTATTTATCCTATTTTTTCAAGTGTTGAAGACTTTGATGTAGGTGAGGTAGAAACTGTTGAGGAATATGAAAGAAGGAGGTCAAGATAGAGAGAGAATGAAGATGATCAACCACTGAATTTGAAAAAGGTTGTCTTTGTTAAAGGGAATGTGGAAAGAAGTGACATCAGAATGGCTGAGTTTGTTCCATTCTCAATTGATTTTGAAAATCTGAAAAACAAAAAGACAATTGGTATGAGAGAGCCCAAACCAAGTGAAAGATTCAGGAGGCCAAAAGAACATGAGATGTTCAAAAGAAAGGTGTGGTGTAGAAAGTGTGATGAATATGGACACCATACTGATTCATCTAATGAGAGACTCAAGTTTCAGCCATTTCATGTCCCAAATGGAACAAAGTTTGGTCAAGACTTTGTTTTGTACAAAGAGAAGTATGCCATATATCTGGGAAAGGGAAATGTGAATAGCATAGAGACAAGAGTTGAAGTGAAGGCTGAGACAAAGAAGAAGAAGCAAATGACTGAGAATGTGAGAAGAAGTAAATCACCTCAGAAGCAAAAGCAGGTGATAATGGAGAACCAGTCATTGAAATTTACCAAAAATACTCATTCAGTCAAGTCTGATGAGTCACAAGAATCATCAGGTAGTGAGAAATCAAGAAGAAAAACAATATATCAAAGAAAGAAACAAGCTGTACTCACTGGTGAGGAAAAGTTCTTGTTAAAACATGGATATGAACCACAAGGTTTCACATGGAAACCTAGAACTGAAGCTAAAGTTGAAGCTGTGACTGATGTAAGAGACTTCTCAGAAACTAAGGACTATGTCTTACAAGAGAAGATGACTGACGTAGTTGAGCTTAACATTTCAGCTTCACTTGTTAAAACACCAAGAGAGTGTGGTTATGAAACTGACCATTCAGACAACTTGGAAATCACTCATGAAGATCTTGAACCTTCAACACTCACTTCCCAAGCTGCCACTGAAATTGACACTGATAAGTTGCAAGTTGATGAAGCTTGCATCTCATCACTGAACTAATCAAATTTCTCTTTGTGCAGGAACAGGCCACTCCATTGAATGATATATGGTATATGGATAGTGGCTGTTCTAGGCACATGACTTGTGACAAGAGGTCACTTGTGAATTATGTAGAGAAATATGAGGGTCCAGTTGCCTTTGGGAGTGACGAAAATTGTGGAAAGATTGTGGGTAAAGGGATATTGACAAATGAGAAGGTGTCTTTTGACAATGTCTTTCATGTTGAGGGACTACAATTCAATTTGTTGAGTATATCTCAAATGTGTGATAAGGGTTACAAAGTCAGTTTTGATGATTCTCATTGTTTCATCTTAAAACCTGAGTTTGTGATCCCACCTGAAATGATTATGATGATGGCACCAAGAAATGGCAACTTGTATGAGTTGAATATGAAAGAAGCTATTTCAAGAGGTGGTGCATGTTTTGTTTCCAAAGCCACTGAAAATGAAGCTAAATTGTGGCTTAGGAAGTTGTGTCATGTGAACTTGAAGAATATGAATAGACTGGTCAAGGGTGAACATGTGATTGGTTTGCCTACAAAAGAATTCAAGTTAGATGATCACTGTGACTCATGTCAAAAAGGAAAACAACACAAGTCTACTCATAAGACAAAGCTCATCAATTCAATTGATCAACCACTTGAGTTACTTCACATGGATCTTTTTGGTCCTGTGAGTGTACCAAGTATTGGAAAGAAGAGATACTGTTTGGTGATCATTGATGAGTATTCAAGATATACTTGGGTTTATTTCCTAAGGACCAAATATGAGACAGCTCAGTTGATTAAGGGTTGTGTTACAATGATTGAAAACAAACTGAATAAGAAAGTGAAGAGGATGAGAAGTGACAATGGTACTGAGTTCAAGAATGGAGTTATGGAAGAATTTTGTGCTCTGAAAGGAATAATGCAACAATTTTCAGCTCCAAGAACTCCTGAACAAAATGGTGTTGCAGAAAGGAGAAACAGAACACTAATAGAAGCTGCAAGAACCATGTTGGCTAATGCTAACTTACCTGTCACATTCTGGGCTGAAGCAATCAACACTGCTTGTTATGTTCAGAACAGAGTGCTTGTGAACAAAAGGCATGATAAAACTCCTTATGAGATTTTCAACAATAGAAAGCCTTACATCAAGTTCTTCAAGCCTTTTGGCTGCAAATGTTTTTTATTGAACACTAGAGACTATTTGAACAAGTTTCAAACTAAGTCACTAGATTGTTTCTTTGTTGGATATTCTACTCACTCCAAGGCATACAGAGTTTATGTGAAAGATCACATGAGTGTGATAGAGTCATCTGACATTATTTTTAATGAGAATCAATTCAACACAGTCAGTGGTGCAACATGGCTGTTTGATCATGAAAAGTTAATAAAGTCATTCAAGATTTATTTTGAAGACTTTGATGATACATTCTACAAGACCAGTGTACTTGAAGAAAATAAGAAGAATGAACTGGACTTGGAAGAATTGTGGAAAAAGGTTGCAAGGAAAGAAAAGGAATACACTTTTGTGAAAAGCTCCTCAAACAATGACATTGAACAAGATCAGGAAATGACAAGTCAAGATAGTCCTTATGTACAAAATGATCATGTTCAGAATGGGAGTGACACAAGCAACCAATCAAATGAAGTTGAGAATGCTTCCACAACAAGATTTCAAGACTTGTTTCAAAGTTTGAATCTGGGAAACAATGGTGCATCTACTTCAGGACAAACCAATGATGAAGCACCAGAGTTTCATGACGCAGAAGCTGATTTGATCATTGAAGAACCTGAACTCAATGAATCAAATATTGACACAAATTTGTCTACAAATATGATAATACAAACTCCTTATGTTGAAAAGAATCATCCCTTTGAAAACATCATTGGAGACATAAATGAAAGAGTTACTAGAAGTCATTCTGAATTTGCAAACATCTGTCTTTACTCTTGCTTTCTACCCCAAATAGAACCAAAGAACATAGCTCAAGTTTTAAAAGACAATAGTTGGGTAGAAGCAATGCAAGAGGAATTGGCCCAATTCAGAGATCTACATGTGTGGGACCTTGTAGACAAGCCATATGACAGATATGCAATAGGAACCAAGTGGGTTTTCAGAAACAAAATGGATGAAAGGGGTTTGGTGATTAAGAACAAAGCTAGACTTGTAGCACTGGGATGTCTTCAAAAGGAAGGGATAGACTTTGAGGAAGTGTTTGCACCAGTTGCAAGACTGGAAGCCATAAGAATTTTTCTTGCATATGCTGCCTCAAAGAACATTAAAGTATTCCAGCTTGATGTTAAGTTTGCATTCCTAAATGGAAAGATTGATGAAGAGGTGTATGTGGCTCAACCACCAGGTTTTGAGGATCCCATGTTTCCAAACAGGGTGTATAAGTTAAACAAAGCCCTCTATGGATTGCATCAGGCTCCTAGAGCTTGGTATGATGAGCTGTCAACTCATCTTATTGAAAATGGTTTCACTAGGGGAGCCATTGACAAGACACTCTTCTACAGAAGAAAAGGGTCAGATTTGCTGCTTTTACAAGTCTATGTTGATGATATCATCTTTGGATCAACAAATGACAATATGTGTTTGGAGTTTGAAGAGGTGATGAAGTCCAAGTACAGCACGAGTTCCATGGGTGAAATGAATTTCTTTCTGGGACTGCAAGTTCAACAAAAGGATGAAGGAATCTTCATTCACCAAGCTAAGTATGTGCAGGACATTTTGAATAAGTTCAACTGTCATGATTACAAGGCTGCCTCAACTCCAATGGACACCAAAGAAAAGATGATAGCTGATGAAAAGGGGGAGTCAGTTGATGAACATGAATACAGAGCCAAGATTGGATCTCTGATGTATCTGACTGCAACAAGGCCAGATATCATGTTTGCTGTGTGTGTGTGTGCTAGGTTCCAATCAAATCCAAAAGTCTCCCACATGAATGCTGTGAAAAGAATATTCAAATATTTGAAAGGAAGACCAGACTTAGGGATTTGGTATCCAAAGAACCAATCCTTTGATCTGATTGCATATACAGACAGTGATTATGATGGATGCAATATGAGTAGAAAGTCAACATCAGGGGGATGCCAGTTTTTGGGTGAAAGGCTAGTGTCATGGCAATGCAAGAAACAGACCACAGTGTCAATCTCCACTGCAGAAGCTGAATATGTTGCTGCATCTGCCTGCTGTGCACAAGTTCTCTGGATTCAGAATCAGATGCTGGATTATGGTTTGAATTTTCTAAACACCCCTATTCTGATTGATAATACTGCTGCATATTTTACTGTTAAGAATCCTGTACAACATTCTAAGACTAAGCACATTGAAATCAGACATCACTTCATCAGAGATTAAAGTGAAAAAGGTTTGATTGAAATGCAAAGAGTTGATACAAGTGATAATCTGGCTGACTTATTCACCAAACCACTTGATAGAACCAGGTTCAACTTTCTTTTGAAAGCCCTGGGAATGATCAACTCTGATGAAATCTGATTAAGGATGTGTGCTTGGTTGTGTACCTCTATGTGCTACTTGAATATTTTAGAAGAGGTCACACATGTTGAATATGTTGCTGAATATGTTGCTGAATATGTTACTGAGTATGTTCTATGTTATGTGACTTAACAGTCTCTATGTGTGTCTCTCTGTGATAACTGATTATTTTCTTAGAGATTACACATATTGAATATGTTTCAACTGAATGTTTATTGAATATGTTTTGATTATGTCACTGTTTTGAAGTTAACTGATAGGTGGTTAAGTAACTATCTGTGCAATTTGTTTGAAATTGATGATAATTCTTGACTATCATGTTAACTGATCTGATGTTTTGATAAGTAGTTTGATCTGTTTAGGTGAGATTAACTGCTTATATAATGTCATGAGTAATCACATGTTTATGGTTACTTGAATATGTTATTAATCTGATCTTCTGAAGTTGTTAAGATAGAATAGACATTGAATGTGAGTACAGTCTGTTTTTCTTGATGATGAAAGAATGATTAAGATTTGAGTAGGTGAAGCAATTGTTTGTGTCAAAATGTGTTTTATGTCAAAATTAAGTGATTCAATGAAATTTATAATGAATTTTGCATAAATACTATATTTTGGTCAAAACATGAGCATGTTGACTAATGGTGTAGAAATATGATAAGATTATTCAGTTCAAGCTTTTAAGAAGCTTAAAAAAAGGTTTCTTTTAAAAGGGAAAGTCTCAAGTAGTTATTTATGCTGAAAATTATGTCATTTGCCCAGTTAGAAGGACATGCACTTGTGTATGTTTGGTCCTTAAATCTCTACAGATTCAAAGGATAGCCATTGACCGGAAAACTGAATGCATTTGGGGCAATTATGACTTGTTTCTTATTTCTTCACTTAAAACTATGTCAATAACTCTGACTTTGTCAGGACATATATTCACATGTATGTTTGGTCCTATTGACCACTTTTGGTCAAAACAGGATAGCCATTAACCTGATAAGAAAGAGATATTGGGGTGATTGAATATTAAACTGTGTTTTAGGGAAATGATAGTACATTGCCTACTTAGCTGATCATATGGAATTAATAGGCTAAAAAGACCTTAGTATAGTCATTAAAATGTATGGTTACTTTCTCATGATGATGTAAAATCTAAGGTGATATAAACATAATGAATATGCTAATCTTTAGGTGGAGTTGCATAGTTGTTTTGCATGTCTCAAGATAGATCTCTCCGAATGATATGGCAAAAAGTGATTACCTTGTCATACACGAGCCTGTTGTTATTTGGTTAACCAAAATGAAACATATTTTTTATATGACAAAGAACATGCTTTAAGAAAATTTGAGAAAATATCAAAAACAAGGGGAAGAATGAATAAATCAACCAAAAGTTGATAAATGTTTTAAATATTTTATCAAACAAGAGGGTTACAACAAGAACTACAAAGATGTTGACAAAATCTGTCTCATCTTGAATGAAAGGCATGTTGCTAACTGTAAGTCCAACGTTCAACCTCTATACATGTTTGAATATCAAAAGTCTAAAAATACAATAAGTTCTGTCATACAAAAACTATTTTTGACCAAATACAGGAGGTTGGAGTCAAATTGGGGTGATCTGGGGAAAGCCAAATAAGCTTTGAGAAGAGATATGAGGCATCTTAGCACAGTGTTGACCATTATTGCATTATGCTCAAATTGAACCCTAATTATATCACCAAAGAAATGAAAATCATGATAAGTTTATACCTGCTGTTAACCTATCTAAGTTGTCATAATAATGCTGAGAGTGAAGTATTGAGAAAGCTACTTAGTCAATATGATCCCATGCCTGAGATCCTTTCAGTTTATAAAAGAAATTGTTTTGAAGTGAAGTATAACTGAAATTTAATCTCTAAATGCACCATTTTCTCTTAAACTATGTTCTGAACTGATACATAACTTAGAAATGTCATTGAAAAGTGGTTTAAGTCAAAAAGTGTTGCATTTTGTCTAAAATAGGCTGAATATGTAAGTTCGAGTAAGGTTTGATGATTTATAACCTTCCCGAGCACAAACTGTTTGAATATGTATTTTCGGGTAAGGTTTAACCTTTCCGAGTACAAAACAGTTGATTATGTCTGAATATATAAGTTCGAGTAAGGTTTGATAATTTATAACCTTCTCGAGCACAAACTGTTTGAATATGTATTTTCGGGTAAGGTTTAACCTTTCCGAGTACAAAACAGTTGTCTATGTGTGAATATGTTGTTTCGGGTAAGGGTTGATAGTTTTCAACCTTTCCGAGTAAGCTTAGTCATTTCTGACTAACTTTATGATTTTCGAGCATACTTTGAAGTGTTTACACTTTTCGGGTAGAGTACACTGTTGCACTCATTCTCCCGAGTAAGCTTGAAGTCTTGAGATAACGAGCCAAAGTATCTTTTTGAGCCAATGCACAACATGTGTGCGTTACTACAAGTTACACCAGAGAATGAACCGATGGCTCGAATGATATTATGGATGGCAAGGTCAAATATCAGCTTCGCTCTCACTGAAAGCCCAACTATTTACAGAAATCACTCCTTGGATTTCTAGAGATCAGCAGAATTGATCGAAGACGGTAATGAAAAACGAATAGAGGCAACCGTGGCCAGACAGGAGATTCAGATCACTGAAAGGATGATCAGAAGGTGTTTAAGACTGAATGACGATGATCACACTCACATCATCTTCGATACAAAGCATCTATTGAAGATTTTCAAAGAAACAATGGGGTATCAAGGAAATGTCCATGAGGGACAGTTTTAGAAGAGTTTATTTCCAATGCTGTACAGATTTCTAATTCACCACATTATTCATGGATTTGCTCCGAGAAGGGGATCATGGAATCTGATGAGTCTTGATCTAGCAAATACCACTGTTGGAACAATATTTGATCTGCCATTTAATTTTTCAAAGATGATTTTTGAGGGGTTAGTGGGGAATCTGAAGAAACCAGAAAGCAAAAGATTTTTACAGTACCCAAGATTCTTGCAGATCATTTTCAATAGCACTTTACAAGATTTACCAAAAATTGGAGTCACACATAAACTCCAAGATCCTGATGCTTACAAGAGAATAAAAAATCCAGGTGTCTCAAATAACTTTGATGCAAATGTTCCGTTTGAAATCTTACCTTGGTTATTGAACCATGATTTGGCTGTAATGCCTGTGCCTGAGCTGAGCTCAGAGGAGGAAGAAGGGGGTGAGGATGACAGTGCTGAAGGATATTCTGATGATGATGTTGATGGAAATGAAGGTGGAGATGATTTGGAGATGGGAATTATGTCACAAGAACAGGGGGAGCACAAAGAAGAACTTGAACAACCTATCCCTACACTACCACACTCACCACCACCAACCTCACCACATCAATCACCACCTCAAACCCTTGCCCTAGACCAACCAGAAACATCTGCACAACAATACTCACATCAATCACCAACACCACAAACCCCTACCACCAACCAACCTGATTTTGAACCATTTACTACATCAAACACTACAAGTCCACATGATGATATGTTACAAAGAAATGTTGAGTTGATATTTGAAAATGATGAATTGAAAAGACAAGTTGAGGAGGTCAGGGATGAGAATGCTGATTTGAAAAGAAAGAATGAAAAGCTAACAAGTGAAAATGAACTGTTATTGAAAAAGTTAGCTGATGCTGAAGTGCTGATTCAAACCCTGGTGCAGGAGGTTGAGAAGACCTCAGCAGCCCCAAAACAGGGGGAGAATATAGATGACAATGATGTGGTTATGACTGATGCTGAAAGTGTTGAAAATATTGATGGTTTGAAAATGATTATGAATGATTATGATGTTAGTGATGAATCTGTAATGGAAGTGAGAGAAGAAGTAATCAATGATGATGATGAGAATGTGCTAACAGAAGAATTGACTGAGATTGTGGATGAGGAGATGACTATAGAGAATGTGGATGAGAATGCTGATACTGAGGAACTAGAACACACTGAGCCAAATGATGATCAAGAAGCTAGTTCCAAGAGGGTAGAGCATGATTCTGAATTGGAAAACTTATTTAGAGAGATTGATGAATTTGGAAGTGATGAACAAGAGGATGAAGAATATGTGAAGAAAAGGAAAGAAAAGGGAAAAGGTTTAGCAACTGACGAAGAACCTATTGTATATGTTGAGAAGGATGTATCCTTTGTAGATACTGCTGCTGCTGCTGCTGCTGCTCTTGCTGAGAAAGAAAGACTTATTAAAGAATCAATGGAAAGGGAAGCAATTGCCCATTCCTTGACAGGAGAAGAGTTAGCACAGCAGGACCTATTGATAAAAGAAGCCAATGTAGCAAAAGAGATATTTCAAGATGTGGCAGATCAAGAGGTGATTAAAATTTTGGTTAATCTGAACAAAAATCAAGAGTTTGATGACTCTTTGGGAAGGGTGGTAAGCAAGTTTCAGGAGCAACAATCTGAGACTGCTGAACCATCAACCAATCTAAATACTGACATGATAATACCTGAAGAGATTGGCGAGTAAATTGCATCTATGGCTGCCAAGAAATGGGCTGAACAGGTTAAGGAGGACTTGAAAAAGAACCCTACTAGTAACTGGGGAGAAAGAAGATTTGAAAAGACTTATGAAAGAAGAAAAAGAAGATCTGAACAAAGTCCTATTAGGGCCACACCTTTACAAAGTCAAGGACCTGGTGAACATATACAAGGTGTCCCTGATGTGCCAACTATGGATGAACCAGATCATCCTGACTCTGATGAACCCAATATAGATGCCATGAATTATTTATCAGATGATGAGGAGGATGACTCTGAGGAGTCTAATGGAAAGGATGATGACAACCCTGATCAAGGAGGTGAGAAAGTTGGTACAAGCTCCACTGCTGAGACCCCTCAAGCTGAAAAGACTTATATTCAAAGAGGCAACATTGAAATCAATACAGAGGAAGTCCTAAAGAAGGTTGAGAAGAGAAAGAAAAATACTGAGCATTATAAAAATTATTTGAAAGTTAGAGGCTATTCTGAAGCTGCCTTAGAAAAATACACTGCTGACAAAATTCAAGATCTTTACAACAGTGAGAAAGAGATAGTTTCAGAAAAGTTTGTAAAACAGGATGATAAGGTGGAGTTGGAAGAATTAAAGAAGAAATATGATGGTATGTGTGGATATTTGATTGAGAAAGGCATGAAGACAGAGGTTGTAAGAAATCTGAGTAAAGAGGCAGTATTTGACCAGTATTCCAAAAGGAAAGAGAAAGAGTTAAAAAGGTCTATACTGAGAGCTCAATTCAAACTGAACTACCTGATGAGCCTCCAAAGAAGAAAAGAAGAATTCAGACCTTAAGGGGGAAGGAAAAGGAGCAAGTCAAACATGTTGAAATTCCTATCCCTCAAGATGATGTCAAACCTGAACAAGAAATTGAACCATTCATGCCTTGGGAGAATGAGGAAATGATCAGCATCCTAAGAAACATAATGATAAACAAGAGAGGGATGAATGAAGCAGATTTTAATGTTTTGGAGAAAGAGGATTTGAAGACTCTTTTCAATCTGCAAAAAGATGAGTGGGAAAAGGCATTGAGGGAAGGAGAAAATCCCAGATATTATGCTGATGGCAGATTTGTACCTGCTGGACTAGCAAGAACTCCAGGAATGATCAAAATGTTAATTGAACTGGAGGCAGCAGGACATGACATTGTGGAGATAGCAAACCTTCCTACTGAGATGGTGGAAGCCATATATGTGAAAACATTCAACTTGGGACCTCAAAAGCCCAAGAAATCAATTCCATTCAGACCTCCAATCCATCAACGATTCCCAAGAGGAAGAGGCCAAGGAAGAAGGGGAGAATCAAGCGGCTCTGTACAACAAAGAACAAGACCACAATCTGATATGGATCTACCCAGAGAGATGTATTATGATTCAGTCACTGATTCTCTTAAAGTGATTATGGAGAGCAGGTTATTGAAAGAGATTGTAGTCAGAAGTGACTTCCGTGAGTATAATGAAGATCAATTAAGAAGAATGGCCACACTTCACTTGTATGACTACAGGAACAGGGACAGATCAGCAGGAAGACAGATGAATGACTTATCAAAGTATTTACATGAAGAAGCTGATAAGGGATTCAAGTTTCTGAAAGAAAAGAGAAGTTGGAGAATGATTCAACTCCACAAGTCAAAAAGGTCAGAGAAACTGAAGAGAATGGCCAGGGCTGAACTGAACTACCAGATAAGTGTCCGAGATCAGAATCCACTGTCCAACATGGATACGTGTGTAAGATTGGGAAGAAGAATGAGAAGGCCAAACTATACAGTGCAGAAGAACGGTGTCATTACTGAAGTTGAATACAAAGAAGACACTGGCTACTATGTGCTGAGGAACTCAGATGGAAAGGCCTTGGCAACAATCAAAGAGGATGCAGATCTGACATGCCTACACAATGATGATCTTGCTGATATAAGAGACTTGGTGATACCAGAAGGACACACTCACTACCAAGTGCTCAATATCTTCAGAGAAATAGCAGCATCTGTAATCCATCTGAGAAGACAAGCAGCCTACAATGAAAGGAAAAGACAAAATAGATAGAATAGGCTTTGCTTTGTAATGTCTTCGGACAAACTTTTGATTATGTAATTTTGTTTATGTAATTTGATTATGAAATTTGGTGTGTATTTTTCTAAGTGTAAGTAACCATAGAGTGTTTTGGGTCAGCTGAGGTGTTCCAATCTAGGGGGAGATTGTTGGGTCAAGAGTTTGACCCAAATGAGGAGATTTGACCTAAACGAAGAATTTGGAAGATTGGAATCTTCTCAACCTCCTCAGAAACTGTTAAGTATTGAATCCGAGCACACCTTGGACCTTCGACTAAGCTTTTACTTAGCCGAGTACGAGATTTTGCCTCCCGGGCAAGGTTTACTTCTAATAGTCTTCTTAAGTGGATATCCGAGCAAGGTATGCTTTTTAGTGTTTTCCTAAGTAAGGTTCATTAATTTGGCATATCCGAGCAAGGTTCACTTTGTCAAGCAGGATTGTTCTTCAAGACCAAGTATTTTACTCTTCCGAGTAAGGTATGGTCAACCAAGTCCATGAAGCCAAGTATTTGGAAGACCGGGCAAGGTATTCTTTAATAATTATGGTCCGAGTATACTTGATGAGTTAATAGAATATCTTTAAGTTATCTCGAGTAAGGTTCTGCTCAAGTAAGGTATGTACTCCGGAGTACGCCTTATCAATAAGTTGTTCAACTGATAATGAGCCGAACAGGACCATAGAAGAACAGGGTTGCTCGTAATGATTTGTCAAGCAAAGTTTGATAAGTCCAAGAAGATTGAAGTCTACTCGGTGAATATTTTACTTGGTAAAATATTCTTTAAGTAAAGTCTACCCGGAAACTGATTCCGAGTACACTACTATGTTTACCAAGTCTGAAGGAAGGCCGAGTACACTGCGTACTCGGAGACTGATGTTTAATGAAAAGCCTACCCGGAAGACTTGTTTTACACTTAGTATATTTTTGAATTTGTAAATTGAATATGTACTATCGGATAAGGTTTCTAGAAGGAATGACAACTGTCTTAGGTTGGCAGGCCTATAAATAGAATAATTAGGGCACGCCGCTAAGAGAAGGAGAGGACAGAAAACGAGAGAGCACAGTACGGATAAGACCGACACATTAATTGAGATAATATTTTGTGTGTGACGGCTGTCCTAGGATTCCTTCTAAACCCTAATCGATTATCCTTTTGTATGATTAACGTTGTATAAATGGTAATCTTTTGAGTGAATCCGGTGTGTGTCTTCTGTTATTGAATATTCATTGCAACCGTATGTTTGTGTGAGTTATGACATGATTGATTGAAGATCCGATCCGAATCGACCATTCATTGAAATTTGGGACCCTGACAAGTGGTATCAGAGCTTGTTGCTGCTATTTTTAGAAAAATTGTTGCTGATTAAGTTTTGAAGAAGAATGACGTAAGCAGAGCACTGTTCGATTGATTTGTGACGTCAGAAGCTCTGTTCTTCATTTTTCTTCCAGATCTACAAGTTTTACGTGTTTTCTTTTCCTTATTTCACTTAAAGCTTTGATTTTGTTGTTGAATCTTGTTCTATTCATATCAGACACATCAGATCTAAGAATTTATTCTCATATCTGATTGTTTTACTCTATTTTTTTATAAGAACTTAACTTTTATTTTAAGAAAATGTCTGGATATGAGGAACAAGAGGTGTCTACTAATAAGATACCTAGATTGTATGGTCAGGAGAACTTTACCTAGTGGAAAGTGCTTTTTGAGGCTGCTGTTTGTTATAATGATGTGGATATGTGGAATTCTATCAAGAATGATCCATAAGCTGCTGTTGAAGAAGGTGCTAATGCAAATGCTATTGCTGCTGTCAGAGAGAGAATGAGAAAGGTTGATGACAGAGCATTGGCTATGCTCAAACTTGGTCTGTCTTGGGAAATCCTCACAAAGGTTGCACATCATCAAAGTGCTAAGGCAATGTATGATGCAATCCTTGAGATGTATGAAGGGAACACTGAATTGGAGAACATTATGAAGCAAAGATTGAAGCAACAGTTGGAAAGGTTCAAGTATAAAGATGGAGAAAGGTTGAAATCATTACTAGAATGTTTTCTGAGTATTGTGAATGAGTTGAGAACAACTGATTATGTAATGACTGACTTTTATTTGAATACAATGTTGCTCAACTCAATGCCAAAAGAATGGTATACTGCTTGCAAATTCATCCTTCAAAAGCAATATTTCAATGAATTGAAATTGGATGATGTAGTATGTTTTCTTCAAGCTGCTGAACTTGAAATGATTGAGAATGAAATGATCAAGGAAATAAACCAAGTTTCAATGTGTCAAATGCTTTAATTGCTCCAATGGGGAATCTTACAACAAAGAATCAACAGCTTGTTTTACACTTAGTATATTTTTGAATATGTACTATCGGATAGGGTTTCTAGAAGGAATGACAGCTGTCTTAGGTTGGCAGGCCTATAAATAGAATAATTAGGGCACGCCGCCAAGAGAAGGAGAGGACGGAAAACGAGAGAGCACAGTACGGATAAGACCGACACATTAATTGAGAGAATATTTTGTTTGTGACGGCTGTCCTAGGATTCCTTCTAAACCCTAATCGATTATCCTTTTGTATGATTAACATTGTATAAATGGAAATCTTTTGAGTGAATCCGTTGTGTATCTTCTGTCATTGAATATTCATTGCAATCGTATGTTTGTTATTGATTCCGCCTTTAACAAACGGTCATCTTTCTAAACATAGTAACCCGTCATTAACTCGCTTGTCAACACGATTAATTTTGTGTGAGTTATGACATGATTGATTGAAGATCCGATCCGAATCGACCATTCATTGAAAGTTGGTACCCTGACAAAAGGTGTGATGAATATGGTCACCACACAGATTCATGCCATGAGAGATTCAAACTCAAACCATTTCATGTACCAGAAGGAAAAATGTATGGTCAAGACTTTTTCTGTACAAAGAGAAGTATGAAATGTTTGGAAAAAGGAAATCTGTGTGGAAAGAAGACAAGTAATGAAGATAATGCTAAAATCAAAGGAAAGAAATAAGTGACTTAGTATGTAGGAAGAAGTAAGTCACCACAGAAGCACAAGAAGATGACAAAGAAGAAAAATCAGTCATTGAAGATTAATCAAGACATTCAATCAGTTAAGTCTGATGACTCTTAAGGATCATCAAACAGTGAAAAGACAAGAAGAAAAGATATCTATCAGAGAATGAAATCAGCTGAACTTACTGGTGATGAGAAGTTCTTGATGAAACATGGATATGAACCACAAGGTTTCACTTGGAAACCTAAAGCAGAAACTAAAATTGAAGCTGTGGCTGATGTAAGAGACTACTCAGAAACAAAGGACTATGTCTTGAAAGAGAATGTCACTGACTCGATTGAGCCTCAATGTTCAGTTTCACTTTTCAAAACACCAAGAGAATGTGGGAATGAAACTGATCATTCTGATAATCTAGAAATCACTCATGCAGATTCTGAACCTACAACACTCACTTCCCAGGCTGCCACTGAAATTGACACTTATAAGTTGCAAGTTGATGAAACTTGCACCTCATCACTTAACTAATCAAATTTCTCTTTGTGCAGGAACAGGCCACTCCATTGAATGATATATGGTATATGGATAGTGGCTGTTCTAGGCACATGACTTGTGACAAGAGGTCACTTGTGAAATATGAAGAGAAATATGAAGGTCCTGTTGCCTTTGGGAGTGATGAAAATGGTGGAAAGATTGTGGGAAAAGGAATCTTGACAAATGGAAAGGTGTCATTTGACAATGTGTTTCATGTTGAGGGACTTCAATACAATCTTCTGAGCATATCACAGATGTGTGATAAAGGTTACAAAGTTAGGTTTGATGATTCTCATTGCTTCGTCTTAAAACATGAATTTGTGATTCCACCTGAGATGATTATGATGACGGCAATCAGAAATGGCAACTTATATGAGTTAAATATGAAAGAAGCCATTTCAAGAGGTGGTGCATGTTTTGTTTCCAAAGCCACTGAAAATGAATCAAAATTGTGGCATAGGAAATTGTGTCATGTAAACTTAAAGAACATGAATAGACTGGTCAAGGGTGAACATGTGATTGGTTTACCTACAAGAGATTTTAAGTTTGATGATCACTGTGATTCATGTCAAAAGGGAAAGCAACACAAGTCTACTCATAAGACAAAGCTCATCAACTCAATTGATCAACCACTTGAGTTACTTCAAATGGATCTTTTTGGTCCTGTGAGTGTGCCAAGTATTGGAAAGAAAAGATACTATTTGGTGATCATTGATGACTATTCTAGATATACTTGGGTCTATTTCCTAAGTACCAAGGATGAGTCTCCTGAGTTGATTATGGGTTGTGTTACAATGATTGAGAACAAGCCGAATAAGAAAGTCAAAATGATGAGAAGTGACAATTGTATAGAGTTCAAAAAATGGAGTTATGGAAGAATTCTGCACAAAGAAAGGAATATTTCAACAATTCTCAGCTCCTAGAACTCCTGAACAAAATGGTGTGGCAGAAAGAAGAAACAGAACTTTGATAGAAGCTGCCAGAACCATGATGGCTGATGCAAATCCGCCTGTCACTTTTTGGGTTGAAGCAATCAATACAGCATGTTATGTTCAGAACAGGGTACTTGTAAACAAAAGGCATAACAAGACTCCATATGAAATTTTCAATAACAGAAAGCCTTACATCAAGTTTTTCAAGCCCTTTGGTTGCAAATGTTTTCTATTGAACACTAGAAATTATTTGAACAAGTTTCAAATTAAGTCACTAGATTGTTTCTTTGTTGGATATTCTACTCACTCAAAGGCATACAGAGTTTATGTGAAAGATCACATGAGTGTGATAGAGTCATCTGACATCATTTTCAATGAAAATCAATTCAATATAGTCAGTGGTGCAACATGGCTGTTTGATCATGAAAAGTTAATAAAGTCATTCAAGATTTATTCTAAAGACTTTGATGATTCATTCTACAAGACCAGTACACATGTTGAAGAGACTAAGAAGAAATAACTGGACTTGGAAGAATTTTGGGAAAAGGTTGCAAGAAAAGAAAAGGAATATACTTTTTTGAAAAGCTCCTCAAGCAATGCCATTGAACAAGATGAGGAAGTAAATAATCAGGACATTTCAAATGTACAAAATGATCATGTTCAGAATGGGAGTGACACATGCAACCAATCAAATGAAGATGAAAATGCTTCCACAGCAAGATTTCAAGACCTGTTTCAAAGCTTGAATCTGGGAAACAATGGTGCATCTACTTCAGGACAAACCAATGATGAAGTACCAGAGTTTCATGATGCAAAAGCTGATTTGATCATTGAAGAACCTGAACTTAATGAATCAAATCTTGACACAAATTTATCTACAAATATGATAATACAAACTCCTACTGTTGAAAAGAATCATCCTGCTGAAAATATCATTGGTGACTTGCATGAAAGAGTAACAAGGAGTCATTTTGAGATAGCAAACATCTGTCTTTACTCTTGCTTTCTATCCCAATTAGAACCAAAGAATATTTCTCAAGCCTTAAAAGACAATAGTTGGGTAGAGGCTATGCAAGAGGAATTGGCCCAGTTTAGAGATCTACACGTGTGGGATCTTGTAGACAAGCCACATGACAGATATGCAATTGGAACCAAATGGGTGTTCAGAAATAAAAGGGATGAAAGGGGTTTGGTGATTAAGAACAAAGCTAAGACTTGTAGCACTGGGATGTCTTCAAGAAGAAGGGATAGACTTTGAGGAAGTGTTTGCACCAGTTGCAAGACTGGAAGCCATAAGAATTTTCCTTGCATATGCTTCCTCAAAGAACATAAGAGTATTCCAGCTTGATGTTAAATCTTCATTCCTAAATGGAAAGATTGATGAAGAAGTGTATGTGGCTCAACCACGAGGTTTTGAGGATCCCATGTATCCAAACAGGGTGTATAAGTTAAACAAAGCCCTTTATGGATTGCATCAGGCTCCTAGAGCATGGTATGATGAGCTGTCAACTCATTTACTTGAAAATGGTTTCACAAGGGGAGCCATTGACAAGACACTCTTCTACAAACGAAAAGGGTCAGATTTGCTGCTTTTACAAGTCTATGTTGATGATATCATCTTTGGATCTACAAATGAAAATATGTGTTTGGAGTTTTAAGAGGTGATGAAGTCCAAGTACAGCATGAGTTCCATCGGAGAAATGAACTTCTTTTTGGGGCTACAAGTTCAACAAAAGGATGAAGGGATTTTCATTCACCAAACTAAGTGTTTGCAGGACATTTTGAATAAGTTCAACTGTCATGATTACAAGACTGCTTCAACTCCAATGGACACCAAAGAAAAGATGATAGCTGATGAAAAGGGGGAGTCAGTTGATGGGCATGAATACAGAGCCAAGATTGGATCTCTGATTTATCTGACTGCAACAAGGCCAGATATCATGTTTGCTGTGTGTGTGTGTGCTAGGTTCCAGTCAAATCCAAAAGTCTCCCACATGAATGCTGTTAAAAGAATATTCAGATACTTGAAGGGAAGACCAGACTTAGGGATTTGGTATCCAAAGAACCAATTCTTTGATCTGATTGCATATACAGACAGTGATTATGATGGATGCAATATGAGTAGAAAGTCAACATCAGGGGGATGCCAGTTTTTGGGAGAAAGGCTAGTGTCTTGGCAATGCAAGAAACAGACTACAGTATCAATATCCACTGCAGAAGCTGAATATGTTGCTGCATCTGCCTGCTGTGCACAAGTTCTCTGGATTCAAAATCAGATGCTGGACTATGGTTTGAACTTTCTAAACACCCCTATTCTGAATTATAATATTGTTGGAATTACGTATACCCGAGACACATACTTATACTAATGTGGCTAACTGTGTTTGATCCAAGTCGGGTCATACCAAATAACAAGCTAGACAACACCAAATGTATTCTTTAATGATTTGATCATTTAAACGAATACCGAACACTACATGTTTAGAAAATTGGTTTTCTAAACAAACACACTTGAGGATTTAAATAAATTATCTGGATAATTTGTTTATATAAATTAATTATTTAATTGGTTAAATAATTATATAAATGTATGTACATTTTATAATAATGAGTTTTATAAAATGAATGGAGATGTTTTAAATGGTTAAAACAAAATACAAAACAAAAAAAGGAAAAAAAAAAAAAAAAAAAAAAACAAAACAAAACCGGCCACCCATGTGGGGGTGGTGGTTTTACCCAATCAAAAACAAGATGCTCTTTGTAACTTGTCATGGGTTCCTTTTAATCCTCCATTCACCATACATGCATTAGTGTCTTGTTCTTTTGTTAATTTCAAGTGTGTAAAGAATTCAAAATATCTCTCTCTTCCTCTCCAAAACTCACGGCCATTTTGGGCAGTTTTGGGAGAGCTTTGTGAGCTTGTTCAAGTGTTCAAATCCTAGCAACAAGTTGGTGTGTTGTCACAAATAGCTTGGGGTATCACACTCTTGAGGTCTTCTTCTTTGGAGGCTTGTCATTCATCCACCATCCCTTCAACAACCCTCTTGTTCTTCTAAAGGTAGAAGAAGGTATAATTTACATTTTGTGAGCATCTTGTTCTTGTAATTTTGATCCTTGGCTTCGGGTTCTAGTTTTAACATAATGGTATGTTCATTAACAAGTTTTAAAATCTAAGCTTCCGTTGCGTTTTCATGTTAAAATGGTTAACTTGAAACTTTGATAACCTTGTATAAAACCCAACAATGGCATCAAGAGCCGGTTACAAGGACTTATGCTCCTTACATGTTCCTAAATTTCGGGTTTTTTCATGGGTGAAAAAGGGGTCCGAAAATTTGGTGGATTTTACCCCTCATGGTTTTGTAAGATCTTGACATGCATGGAAAGATCTTAGGAAACCATTTAACATTTGGATGTTGAAATATCAAAATTGTAAAATTTGGGGGGGGGGGGGTGGCCGTAGCCTCTTGGGGGGGGCACCTTTTGTCTTTGTGATATTTTGGGCATTGGTTGCTTAGGTTGCATGCTTAGAACATTTGGTATGTTTGGATGTGTCATAACCGAAACCTAGACCTTGGATGTGTTGATTGTTGTTTTGTGTATGTTGATTATGTTTATTATTCAATATGGTTGTAATAATTCATAATTTTAGGCTTGTGTAATTTATTTGTTCATAAATGGTATGTAATAAGTAGATTAGTTGCATTTTCTTCATTTTAGAAAAATATGTATTAGGATACATGTTGTAAAAAAAAATTGAAGATGCAAGAATTGGTGGATTTGGGCCTTGGACCGAAATTTTGGGCTTGTTGGGCCTCACCGGCCCATCATGGGATTCAAGCCCATTAGGCCCATAAATTTCACTCTTGGGCCCAAGAAGACTTTTGGAAGTTTGGAGCCCATTAACAAGCCCAACAAGAACACAACAACTTGGAAAGGATACTTGAAGCATTTGGATGCAAGATCAAGTGGGAGTCAACATTCCATCCTTGTGTCATGTTTTGTCCCTTAGGTGTGACTTATGACCTATACTTGTTTCGGCTAACAAGTATGGCCAAATTTAGCGGTTTTCGGTTATGACTATATTTTGCATGTGTATGCTTGGTTGTTTGTTTTACTTAATGTAATGTGTGGTTGATAGATATTAGGATATCCAAACCGTCACATAGGAACGACAACAAGCATAAAACGGGTTCTAATATATTTTTGGTAATATCGCGTCAATTAGTTTAATTAAATGGGTTTATTAAAACTAAGCGATCACTCACCTATAATAAAATTGGTTTTATTATAACTAGAACCTTGAAAATTGGTTTTCAAAATCGCCATATTTCTAAATGCATGTTAGGATATGGCATAATGTTTTTCAACTAGAATATTTGAAAATTTAAAATCCCTTTTTCATAATTACCAAAGAAACAAGTCTAACACCATCCTTTTGTATGACACTTAACGTATTAGGGAACTTTAAATGGGATAAAGGTCACCTAACCATTTTGAGCAAACTAATATACTTAGGGTAATATTAACATATTTGTGGGATAAAGGTCACCTAACCACTTGTATGTTAATCTTACATGTTTATACAAGTAGGACGACTTGAATTGGAAACCATGTGATAAAGGTCACCTAAGCATGGGATCCAATGGTGTTGATGGGATAAACATGCCAACACGAAATAAGGATTTCGAATGGTCCCATACCTCTAGAAGTTGCAAAGGGTTGCAATTGTCAAGGTTGACTACCTTGTTAAATCAAATAACGGGATAAAGGTCACCTAACCGAAATTTGATTTATCGTTGGATTCTAGAATTTAATTATTATTTTAAAATCTGGAATAAAAGGGTATTAATAATTAAATTAATTATAATACTAAATAGAACTTTGTTAAATTTTGTAGATGGCCGCTAACAATGCAAACACCTCTACCCATAACACCCGTAACCTATCCTTAAGAACCATCCTTGAAAAGGATCGTCTAAACCATAATAACTTTATGGATTGGTATCGCAACTTGAGAATAGTTCTCAAGCAAGAAGAGATATCATATGTCTTAGACGATCCCATTCCCGACGAGCCTGACGTGGAAAATGAGGAGGCTTATAACGATTGGGTCAAGTACACCAAAGATTCGGTGCAAGCCTCTTGCCTCATGTTAGGGACTATGATTCCCGAAATCCAAAAGGATTTCGAGCATCATGGGGCATACGACATGATAACTCAATTGAAGGAAATGTTCCTTCAACAAGCTAGAGCGGAACGTTTCGAAACGGTTCGAGCGTTTCATGCATGTCGTATGGAGGAAACCCAAAGCGTCTCATCTTATGTCCTAAAGATGAAAAGCTACATCGAAAAGCTTCGTAGGTTGAATTGTCCCGTATCTAATGAGTTGGCTACGGATTTGATCCTCAACTCTTTGACCAAAAGGTTTGAAACCTTTGTCATGAATTATAACATGAATGGATGGGACAAAAGCATTGGTGAGCTTCACGCAATGCTAAGAACGGCCGAAGCGGGAATGGGTAAAAAGGTTTTACCCGTTCTAACAATCAATGAAGGAAAAAGGGGACATAACTCCAACCCCAAAGCAAGTGTTGCTAAGGGCAAGGGCCACGTCCAAAGAAAGGGAAAGAGGAAAGCCATCACGCCCACCAAACCGAAGGAAAAGAAGCAAAAGGTTGCGGCGCAAGATCCATGCTTTGAGTGTGGAGAGATAGGTCATTGGAAAAGGAATTGTCCGACCTATCTCAATGCGTTAAAAGATAAGAGGGATGCGGGGCATACCTCAGGTATTATCTTTACTATACATATTGAACTAAATGTTATTTCTTCAAATACATGGGTACTTGATACCGGATGTGGAACTCACATTTGCAATTTGTTGCAGGGGTTCAAAAGAAGTAAACAACTCAACAAAGGGGACATTAGTCTCTTTATGGGCAATGGAGCAAGAGTTGAAGTCCAAGCCCAAGGAGACTACTTGTTAAAGCTTCCAAGTGGTTTGGAAGTAATTTTGAAGAATGTTTTGTATGCTCCTAAGTTAAGGAGAAACATTATTTCCGTGTCCCTTTTAAAACAATGTGGCTTTGATCTTAAATTTATAGATTATGATATTCATGTTTTGATGAATGGCATGTTTTATTTTAAAGCTATACCCATGAATGGTATATATGAAATAGATCAAAGTGGTATGTCACATAGTAGTTCAATGTACAATGTCAGCACCAAGAAACTCAAGAAGGACTTGGGTGATTCCTATCTTTGGCATTGTCGCCTTGGACATATAAGCAAGAATCGCATGCAAACTCTTCGCAAGAGTGGTATTCTAGAAACAAATGAGTATGATTCATTTGATGTATGTGAATCTTGTTTACAAGGCAAAATGACAAAGCAACCCTTTAATAAAACTTTTGAAAGGTCAAAAGAATTATTGGGTATCATACATTCGGATGTATGTGGTCCTTTTAGACCAATGACTAGGAATGGTGAAAGATACTTCATTACCTTTATTGACGATTATAGTCGATATGGTTATGTGTACTTATTGAAACACAAAGATGAAGCTTTTGAAATGTTCAAAGACTTCAAAACTGAAGTAGAAAGACAACTCAAGACCACAATCAAAGTACTTCGTAGTGATAGAGGAGGTGAATACCTAAGTGGTGTTTTTCAAGATCATCTTAAGAATTGTGGAATTATTTCACAACTTACTCCACCTGGAACACCACAACATAATGGTGTGTCTGAAAGGAGAAATCGTACCCTATTAGATATGGTTCGATCGATGATGGCTAGAAGCACTTTACCTCTATCATTTTGGGGCTATGCTTTACTTTCCGCTGTTCGCATATTGAATATGGCTCCAACCAAGAAAGTGGAGAAGACACCTTTTGAAATATGGCATGGAAAGGCTCCATCGCTATCATTCTTAAGAGTTTGGGGTTGTGAAGCTTATGTAAAGCAATACACCCCAAACAAATTAGAAGTCCGATCCACTAAGTGTATCTTTATAGGTTATCCTAAAGATGATTTAGGATATTACTTTTACGATCCTAGTGAGCAAAATGTTATTATTGCTCGAAAGGGTAAGTTCTTGGAAACTAAGTTCCTTAAGGAAGGAACTAATAGTAGAACAGTGAAACTTGATGAGGATCAAGAACCACAAGATGATACACAATTGGTTGATACTAGCACTCAACAAGAGGTTGTTGAAAGTAATCAAGTGGTTGATCAAAACACACAAAACGTTCGCAGATCTGGTAGAGTTAGCAATCCACCTGAAAGATATGGATTTTTTGTAGAAGGTTGCTACGTGGTAGATTCGGATGAACCAACCACATACCGTGATGCAATGTCCATGAATGATTGCGACAAGTGGCTTGAAGCCATGAACGTTGAGATGCAATCCATGTATGACAACCAAGTTTGGGAATTGGTTGAACCACCACTCAACTCCAAAGCTGTTGGAAGTAAGTGGGTTTTCAAAAGAAAAACTGATATGCATGGAAACTTGGATACTTATAAAGCAAGACTTGTAGCTAAGGGTTTCACTCAAACTCAAGGGGTTGATTATGATGAAACTTTTTCGCCTGTGGCAATGCTAAAGTCCATTAGGATATTATTTGCCATAGCTGCACATTATGATTATGAAATTTGGCAAATGGATGTCAAGACCGCTTTCTTAAATGGATATCTTGAGGAAGATGTCTATATGGTTCAGCCTGAAGGTTTTGTCGATCCAAAACATCCTAATAAAGTATGCAAGTTAAAGAAATCAATCTATGGATTGAAACAAGCATCTAGAACTTGGAATCATCGTTTTGATGAAGAAATCAAAAGTTTTGGGTTCATCAAAAACGCTGATGAGGCTTGTGTGTATAAGAAAGCTAGTGGGAGTATAATTACCTTCTTAGTATTGTATGTCGATGACATTCTACTATTTGGAAATGACATTCCAACCATGGAAAGCGTTAAGGCTTGGCTTGGAAGTAGATTTTCCATCAAGGATCTTGGTGAAGCTGCCTATATTTTGGGAATAAAGATCTATAGGGATAGGTCAAGGCGCTTGATAGGTTTGAACCAAAGTACATACATTGATAAGATCTTGAAAAGGTTCAAGATGGAAAACTCCAAGAAAGGTTTTGTACCTATTCAAAGAGGGACCATATTGAGTTCAGCTCAATGTCCAAGCTCAAAGGGTGAGCAAGAGATGATGAAACAAATCCCATATGCTTCTGCTATAGGATCCATCATGTATGCGATGATATGTACTAGACCGGATGTGTCATGCGCTTTGAGCATGACAAGCAGATACCAACAGAATCCAGGAAACAGTCATTGGATGGCTGTTAAGAACATATTGAAATACCTTAGGAGAACTAAGGATATGTTTCTGATATATGGATCTGGTGAGGAGGAACTCGCTATAAAAGGTTACACGGATGCGAGCTTCCAAACTGATCGAGATGATTCTCGATCACAATCCGGGTATGTGTTCACTCTTAATGGAGGAGCTGTCTCTTGGAAGAGCTCAAAACAGGAAGTGGTAGCATTGTCCACTACAGAATCAGAATACATCGCCGCTTCATTGGCAGCTCAGGAAGCTGCATGGTTGAAGAAATTCATTACTGATCTGGGGGTGGTCTCTACCATTCAAGACCCCCTAGAAATCTTTTGTGACAACGAGGGTGCGATTGCACAAATCAAGGAACCTCGTTCGCACCAAAAGACAAGGCACATAGAGCGGAGATTCAACTACATAAGGGATGAAGTTGAAAAAGGAAAGATATGTATTCGCAAAGTTGGAACTGATCAAAATCTTGCGGATCCATTCACGAAGCTCCTAGAAAGACCGAAACATGAGCGTCATACGAGTGGCTTAGGACTTCGATATTCTAGTAATTGGATTTGATCTATTTTGTATTTACGTTTAAAAGACTTTTGTAATTTAACTCTTTTATATGATTATGGAATCTTGAGTTAAATTCTAATTTTGCATGTTTAATCCATGAATAAGTTATCTTATTCTAAAAGTCCGTAGTCGATCACATTTGTGGGAACAAATATGAAGCAAGACTATTATGAACTAGGATTGGTGGATATTCATAAGGAATGAATATGGAGCATAGGTTTGCTGCCAAGGTTCATAGATATTTGTGGGATACGAATATTGGACTGACCCGCTCTCAATATTACTACATGGAGTCAATGGACCTGATCATTAGTAATTTTGAGTAAAGGAGAATTTCATATTATCCTTAGACCTGAGATGTATACTGGGTCTTGATTTTCACCAAGTATTACACTTTGACTCTCCCCTTCGCTATTCGTAAAAGATGGTACATAAGGATGAGCTCAGGTGGAGTATAAAGTGATAGTGAGAGGCGTATACAGTCAAGATGGAATTTGTTCCTCTTATGTGTTGAGAGTTTAGATGTCTAAGGCCTGATAAAGTTGAATTGTAAAGAGAATGATCGCCTATGTCTCTTAGATCCAACATGACATCTAGTAACAAAGGGATATAATGATAGATTCACCTAAACCATATCAAGTAAGGGACTTGAAGGGATGATGTTATTGAATGGCACTTCGTCAAACACATTAGGGGTGGTGAACTGTTGTTAGGCGGTATTCACCACTTGCATTAATTTTCTATGTATCTCGTGCAAGTGGGAGATTGTTGGAATTACGTATACCCGAGACACATACTTATACTAATGTGGCTAACTGTGTTTGATCCAAGTCGGGTCATACCAAATAACAAGCTAGACAACACCAAATGTATTCTTTAATGATTTGATCATTTAAACGAATACCGAACACTACATGTTTAGAAAATTGGTTTTCTAAACAAACACACTTGAGGATTTAAATAAATTATCTGGATAATTTGTTTATATAAATTAATTATTTAATTGGTTAAATAATTATATAAATGTATGTACATTTTATAATAATGAGTTTTATAAAATGAATGGAGATGTTTTAAATGGTTAAAACAAAATACAAAACCAAAAAAAGGAAAAAAAAAAAAAAAAAAAAAAACAAAACAAAACCGGCCACCCATGTGGGGGTGGTGGTTTTACCCAATCAAAAACAAGATGCTCTTTGTAACTTGTCATGGGTTCCTTTTAATCCTCCATTCACCATACATGCATTAGTGTCTTGTTCTTTTGTTAATTTCAAGTGTGTAAAGAATTCAAAATATCTCTCTCTTCCTCTCCAAAACTCACGGCCATTTTGGGCAGTTTTGGGAGAGCTTTGTGAGCTTGTTCAAGTGTTCAAATCCTAGCAACAAGTTGGTGTGTTGTCACAAATAGCTTGGGGTATCACACTCTTGAGGTCTTCTTCTTTGGAGGCTTGTCATTCATCCACCATCCCTTCAACAACCCTCTTGTTCTTCTAAAGGTAGAAGAAGGTATAATTTACATTTTGTGAGCATCTTGTTCTTGTAATTTTGATCCTTGGCTTCGGGTTCTAGTTTTAACATAATGGTATGTTCATTAACAAGTTTTAAAATCTAAGCTTCCGTTGCGTTTTCATGTTAAAATGGTTAACTTGAAACTTTGATAACCTTGTATAAAACCCAACAAATATTGCTGCATATTTTACTGTTAATAATCCTGTGCAACATTCTAAGACTAAGCACATTGAGATCAGACATCACTTCATCAGGGATTGCAGTGAAAAAGGTCTGATTGAAATGCAAAGAGTTGATACAAGTGATAATTTGGCTGACTTATTCACCAAACCACTTGATAGAACCAGATTCAACTTTCTATTGAAAGCCCTGGGATGATCAACTCTGATGAAATCTGATTAAGGATGTGTGCTTAGTTGGGTACCTCTATGTGCTACTTGAATATTTTAGCAGAGGTCACACATGCTGAATATGTTGCTGAGTATGTTACTGAATATGTTACTGAGTATGTTACTGAATATGTTACTGAGTATGTTAAATGTTATGTTACCTAACTGTTTCTATGTGTGTCTCTCTGTGATAACGGATTATCTTATTAGAGATAACACATATTGATTATGTTTCAACTAAATGTTGATTGAAAATGCTTTGATTATGTCACTGTTTTGATGTTAACTGACAGGTGGTTAAGTAACTATCTGTGCAATTTTGCTTGAAATTGATTATAATTCTTGACTATCATGTTAACTGATCAGATGTTATGATAAGCAGTTTGATCTGTTTAGGTGAAATTGAATGCTTATGTGATGTCATGAGTAATCAATGTTTATGGTTACTTGAATATGTTCCTAATCTGATCTTCTGAAGTTGTTAAGATAGGATAGACATTGAATGAGAGTACAGTCTGTTTTTCTTGATGATGTTAAGAATGATTAAGATTTGAGTGTGTGATGCAACTGTTTGTGTCAAAATGTGTTTTATGTTAAAATTAAGTGATTCAATGAAATTTATAATGAATTTTGAATAAATACTATATTTTGGTCAAAACATGAGCAAGTTGATTAATGGTGTAGAGATATGATAAGATTATTCAGTTCAATCTTTCAAGAAGCTTAAAAGAAGGATTTTTTTTAAAAGGAAAAGTCTCAAGTAGTTATTTTTGCTGAAAATTATGTCATTTGCTCAGTTGGAAGGACATGCACTAGTGTATGTTTGGTCTTTAAATCTCTATAGATTCAAAGGATAGCCATTGACCTGAAAACTGAATGCATTTGGGGCAACTATGACTTGTTTCTTATTTCTTCACTTAAAACTATGTCAATAGCTCTGACTTTGAAAGGACATATATTCACATGTATGGTTGGTCCTGTTGACCACTTTTGGTCAAAACAGGATAGCCATTAACCTGATAATGAAGAGATATTGGGGTGATTGAATATTAAACTGTATTTTTCTGGGAAATGGTTATACATTGACTACTTAGTTGATCATATGGAATTATTAGGCTAAAAAGACCTTGGTATAGTCATTAACATGTATGGTTGCTTTCCCATGATGGTGTAAAATCTAAGGTGATATAAACATAATGAATATGCTAATCTTTATGTGGAGATGCATAGTTGTTTTGCATGTCTCAAGATAGATCTCTCCGAATGATATGGCAGAAAAGTGATTACCCAGTCATACACGAGCCTGTTGTTATTTGGTCAACCAAAATGAAACATTTTTAAATATGACATAGAACATGCTTTATGAAAATTTTAGAAAATATCAAAAACAAGGGGAAAAATGAATAAATCAACAAAAAGTTTATAAGTGTTTTAAATATTTTATCAAACAAGAGGGTTACAACAAGAACTACAAAGATGTTGGCAAAATCTGTCTCATCTTGAATGAAAGGCATGTTGCTAACTGTAAGTCCAACGTTCAACCTCTATATATGTTTGAATCTAAAAATACAATAAGTTCTGTCATACAATAAAAAAACTATTTTTGACCAAATACAGGAGGTTGGAGTCAAATTGGGGTGATCTGGGGAAAGCCAAATAAGCTTTGAGAAGAGATATGAGGCATCATAGCACAGTGTTGACCATTATTGCATTATGCTCAAATTGAACTTTAATCATATCACCAAAGAAATGAAAATCATGCTAAGTTTATACCTGTTGTTAACCTATCTAAGTTGTCATAATAATGCTGAGAGTGAAGTAATGAGATAGCTACTTAGTCAATATGATCACATTCCTGAGATCTTTTCAGTTTAATAAAGAAATTGATTTGAAATGAATTAAAACTGAAATTTGATCTCTAAATGCACTATTTGCTCTTAAACTATGTTCTGAAATGATACATAACTTAGAAATGTCTTTGACAAGTGGTTTAAGTCAAAAAGTGTTGCATTTTGCCTAAAATAGGCTGAATATGTAAGTTCGAGTAAGGTTTGATGCTTTTAACCTTCTCGAGCACAAACTGTTTGAATATGTATTTTTGGGTATGGTTTGATAGTTTTTAACCTTTCCGAGTACAAAACAGTTGATTATGTGTGAATATGTTGTTTTGGGTAAGGTTTGATAGTTTTCAACCTTTCCGAGTATGCTTAGTCATTTTTGACTTGTTTATGTGTGAATATGTTGTTTCGGGTAAGGTTTGATAGTTTTCAACCTTTCCGAATAAGCTTATTCATTTCTGACTAACGTTATGATTTTCGGGCATGCTTTGAAGTGTTTACACTTTCCGGGTAGAGCACACTGTTGCACTCATTTTCCCGAGTATGCTTGAAGTCTTGAGATGATTATGTGTTGTTATAGCTGGGTTTTAACAAGAAATTCTTGTTTCGAGCAAGCTATGCATGTTATATGCTAGTTTCGAGTAAGCTATGCATGTTATATGCTGATTGTGTTTCCAAGCAAACTTTGTGAACTTAAGTGAGTACACAGAGTAAGCTTTGTGTGAATATGTTGTTAGGAAAGACTTGTTAATCTTTCCGGGCACGCTTAGATGTTACTGTTTAAGTTTGTCATTTTTCGGGTATGGCTTGATATGTTGAGTTTCCTCGAGCAAGGGCATACCTGATGAATGAATGTGTTTATCCTAGCGAGCTTAGTGCTAACTTAGGATTTTCGAGCAAGCTCTATGAAATTTTAGACTATAGCACACTTAAACGTTTATGTGTTTAATTTCATTCCGAGCATGCTCTATGATATGTGTGTTTATGATTTCTTTGAAATTACAAGTGTTTTCAGGCAAACTTTGTTTTCCAAGCACACTTTATATTTCGGGTACACTCGTGTTCCTTCAATATACTTGGTAATTTCAAACTTTAACTTTCTGAGTACACTGTCTGCTAGAATCTCTTTTCGAGCACACTTTGTACTATATGAAAGTTATTAGGGTATACTTTACATATGATTGTTGTCCGAGCACACTTTACATTTGAATAAGTGCTCGAGCACACTATGTATACAAGCATACTTGAATGAATGCGTTGATTGAATATGTTAGTTAGTATGACAAAATTGATTATAATTCTTATTAGGGTTCAAGCTAAATAAGTTTTAATTTGAATTTGAGAAATCTTTGTGAGGATCTTAATTGATTCTTAGTAAGAATGTTTATTTGATAACTATATTTGATTATTTGCCTTGTGATTTATTTCTCAAGAAATCAAGTATTTCGGGTTAGCTTTCTTCATTATATCTTAACTTTAAAATTAATTACTTGATCGAGCATGGTTTGAAAATAAAGGAATTCGGGCAAACTTTATATATTCAAAATGAAAATTTTCCGAGAAAAGTTTGACCGAGTAAGGTTTGTTAGTGGAAGAAGACCGAGTAGACTTTAGATATATAAATCTCTCGAGTAAGGTCTTGTAAACTTAAATGAAATTAAATGCTTTTAATATATCAAGTGGATAATGTTACTGGTTGACAGCTAATAATTCACAAGAGAACAAAAAATTTAAAACCCACATTCAAAAGGTATAAAAGAGGGAGTTAGGCAAACTTTTCAACATTATTTCCTTCTCTCTCTTCAACTGCAAATCCTTACTCTCAAAGAAACCTAACCGACTTATCGCATTCTTTAATCCAAACCCTAATTTTTGTCAGCCTTCTAATTCCGACTCGGTATGCATTAAATATTATGTTTTCCGATCACGATTAGATTGTAATATGACTTGATTATGTATTTGAGTACTGACACTCTGATTATGTGTTTAGGTTATTAATTTGTCGAAGAACAGGTTCATGAAGATTTCTTTCTTTCTTCCTCATTTTTATAACTTGAAATTATCTAAAGTATTAAACTTTATGTCTAATTTCACTTTGAATGTGTTTGTTTATGTATTACAGATATGGCAGACAACGAACCAAAGTATTTTTTGAGCCAAAGCCCAACATGTGGCCGTTACTACAAGTTACACCAGAGAATGAACCTATGGCTCGAATGATATTATGGATGGCACGGTCAAACATCAGCTTTGTACTCACTGAAATCCCAATTATTTACATAAATCACTCCTTGGATTTCTGGAGATCAGCAGAGCTCGTTGAAGATGTGAATGGAAAACGAATAAAAGCAACCGTGGCCAGACAGGAGATTCAGATCACTGAAAGGATGATCAGAAGGTGTTTGAGACTAAATGACGATGATCACAATCACATAAACTTCAATACAAAGCACTTATTGAAGATTTTTAAAGAAACGATGGGGTATCAAGGAAATGTCCATGAAGGACAGTTTCAGAAGGGTCTGTTTCCGATGCTGTACAGATTTCTTATTCATCATATTATTCATGGATTTGCTCCGAGGAAGGGATCATGGACTCTGATGAGTCTTGATCTAGCAAATGCCACAGTTGGAACAATCTTTGATCTGCCATTTAATTTTTCCAAGATGATTTTTGAAGGGTTAGTGGGGAATCTGAAGAAACGAGAATGAAAAAGATTTTTACAGTACCCAAGATTCCTGCAGATCATATCCAACAACACATTACAAAATTTACCAACAATTGGAGTCACACATAAACTGCAAGATCCTGATGCTTACAAGAGAATAAAAAATCCAGGTGTCTCAAATAACTTTAATGCAAATGTTCCGTTTGAAATTTTACCTTGGTTGTTAAACCATGATTTGGCTATAATGCCTGTGCCTGAGCTAAGCTCAGAGGAGGAAGAAGGGGGTGATGATGATAGTGCTGAAGGAGATTCTGATGATGATGTTGATGGCAATGACGGTGGAGATGGTTTGGAGATGGGGATTATGGCACCTGTACAGCGGGGCAAAGAGAAGAACTTGAACAACCAATTCCAACACTACCACACTCACCACCACCAACCTCACCACATCAAACACCACCACAAACCCTTACCCTAGACCAACCAGAAACATCCACACATCAATACACACATCAATCACTAGCACCACAAACACCTACCACCAACCAACCTGACTTTGAACCATTTACTACATCAAACCCTACATGTCCACATGCTGATATGTTCCAAAGAAATGCTGAGTTGATGTTGGAAAATGATGAGATGAAAAGACATGTTGAGGAGGTTAGGGATGAGAATGTTGAGTTGAGAAGAAAGAATGAAGAGCTAACTAGTGAAAATGAAATGTTATTGAGAAAGTTAGCTGATGCTGAACTGATGATTCGAACCCTGGTGCAAGAGGTTGAGAAGACCTCAGCTGCCCCAAAACAAGGGGAGAATATAGTTGAGAGTGATATGGTTATGACTGATGCTGTAAGTGTTGAAAATGTTGATGGTTTGAAAATGATCATGAATGATGATGATGATAGTGATGAAAACGAAGTAGAAGTGAGTGGAGAGGAAACAAATGATAATGAAAATGAAAAGTCAAATGATGATGAGAATGTGTTAACAGAAGAATTGACTGAGATTATGAATGAGGAAATGAGTGTGGAGAATGCAAATGTGAATGCTGCTATTGAGGAACTGGTAATCACTGAACCTGAAGATGATCAAGAAGTTAGTTCCAAGAGGGTAGAGCATGACTCTGAATTGGAAAAATTATTTAGAGAGATTGATGAGTTTGGAAATGATGAGCAAGAGGATGAAGAAGAGGTGCTGAAAAGGAAGGAAAAGGGAAAAGGTTTAGCAACTGATGATGAACCTATTGTGTATGTTGAGAAGAATGTATCCTTTGTAGATACTGCTGCTGCTGCTACTCTTGCTGAGAAAGAAAGACTTATTAAAGAATCAATGGAAAGGGAAGCAATTGCCCATTCCTTGACAGAAGAAGAGTTAGCACAGCAGGACCTATTGATCAAAGAAGCCAATGTAGCAAAAGAGATATTTCAAGATGTGGCAGATCAAGAGGTGATTGAAATTTTGGTAAATATGAACAAAAATCAAGATTTTGATGACCCTTTGGGAAGGGTGGTCAGCAAGTTTCAGGAGCAACAATCTGAGACTGCTGAACCATCAACCAATCTAAATACTGACATGATTATACCTGAGGAGATTGGTGAAGCCATGGATGTACTGGCTGCAAGAAAGTGGAATGAGCAAGTCAAAGTTGATCAGAAAACAAACCCACAAGAAAGTTGGTCTCAAAAGGTTCAAACTGCTGAAACACAAGAAACAGAAAAGGCTGCAGAACAAGAAGAAGCTGCTCAAGCTGATGAAACAAAAACTATCCATGACAAGCAAGATAGACTATCCAAGATGCATGGAGAGTTTGCTGCAAAAGCAGTAAGATTTGCACAGTTTTATCAAAGAATGAAGAGATATGCTGAGCAGGCTGAAGCTGAAAGAGATGATAGGAGGGGTATATGGGATGAAAAGAATAAATGTTATGTGGAGACCCCAGAGGATGATGAACCAATCAGGGCAATCCCCTTACAAATACTGAAACGAGGAGAAAAATTACCAGGGGTCCCTGATGTTAATGTTTCTGATCAAGATGAAAATGAAAATAATGATGAACCAGAGCATCCTGACTCTGATGAACCCAAAATAGATGCCATGATTGATTTATCAGATGATGAGGACGATGACTCTGAGGAGTCTAATGGAAAGGGTGATGACAATCCTGATCAAGGAGGAGAGAAAGTTGGTACAAGCTCCACTGCTGAGACCCCTCAAGCTGAAAAGACTTATATTCAAAGAGGCAACATTGAAATCAATACAGAGGAAGTCCTAAAGAAGGTTGAGAAGAGAAAGAAAAATACTGAGCATTATAAAAATTATTTGAAAGTTAGAGGCTATTCTGAAGCTGCCTTGGAAAAATACACTGCTGACAAAATTCAAGATCTTTACAACAGTGAGAAAGAGATAGTTTCAGAAAAAGTTTGTAAAACAGGATGATAAGGTGGAGTTGGAAGAATTAAAGAAGAAATATAATGGTATGTGTGGATATTTGATTGAGAAAGGCATGAAGACAGAGGTTGTAAGAAATCTGAGTAAAGAGGCAGTATTTGACCAGTATTCCAAAAGGAAAGAGAAAGAGTTAAAAAGGGTCTATACTGAGAGCTCAATTCAAACTGAACTACCTGATGAGCCTCCAAAGAAGAAAAAAAGAATTCAGACCTTAAGGGAGAAGGAAAAGGAGCAAGTCAAACCTGTTGAAATTCCTATCCCTCAAGATGATGTCAAACCTGAACAAGAAATTGAACCATTCATGCCTTGGGAGAATGAGGAAATGATCAGCATCCTAAGAAACATAATGATAAACAAGATAGGGATGACTGAAGCAGATTTTAATGTTTTGGAGAAAGAGGATTTGAAGACTCTTTTCTATCTGCAAAAAGATGAGTGGGAAAAGGCATTGAGGGAAGGAGAAAATCCCAGATATTATGCTGATGGCAGATTTGTACCTGCTGGACTAGCAAGAACTCCAGGAATGATCAAAATGTTAATTGAACTGGAGGCAGCAGGACATGACATTGTGGAGATAGCAAACCTTCCTACTGAGATGGTGGAAGCCATATATGTGAAAACATTCAACTTGGGACCTCAAAAGCCCAAGAAATCAATTCCATTCAGACCTCCAATCCATCAACGAATCCCAAGAGGAAGAGGCCAAGGAAGAAGGGGAGAATCAAGCGGCTCTGTACAACAAAGAACAAGACCACAATCTGATATGGATCTACCCAGAGAGCTGTATTATGATTCAGTCACTGATTCTCTTAAAGTGATTATGGAGAGCAGGTTATTGAAAGGGATTGTAGTCAGAAGTGACTTCCGTGAGTATAATGAAGATCAATTAAAAAGAATGGCCACACTTCACTTGTATGACTACAGGAACAGGGACAGATCAGCAGGAAGACAGATGAATGACTTATCAAAGTATTTACATGAAGAAGCTGATAAGGGATTCAAGTTTCTGAAAGAAAAAAGAAGTTGGAGAATGATTCAACTCCACAAGTCAAAAAGGTCAGATAAACTGAAGAGAATGGCCAGGGCTGAACTGAACTACCAGATAAGTGTCCGAGATCAGAATCCACTGTCCAACATGGATACGTGTGTAAGATTGGGAAGAAGAATGAGAAGGCCAAACTATACAGTGCAGAAGAACGGTGTCATTACTGAAGTTGAATACAAAGAAGACACTGGCTACTATGTGCTGAGGAACTCAGATGGAAAGGCCTTGGCAACAATCAAAGAGGATGCAGATCTGACATGCCTACACAATGATGATCTTGCTGATATAAGAGACTTGGTGATACCAGAAGGACACACTCACTACCAAGTGCTCAATATCTTCAGAGAAAGAGCAGCATCTGTAATCCATCTGAGAAGACAAGCAGCCTACAATGAAAGGAAAAGACAAAATAGATAGAATAGGCTTTGCTTTGTAATGTCTTCGGACAAACTTTTGATTATGTAATTTTGTTTATGTAATTTGATTATGAAATTTTGTGTGTATTTTTCTAAGTGTAAGTAACCATAGAGTGTTTTGGGTCAGCTGAGGTGTTCCAATCTAGGGGGAGATTGTTGGGTCAAGAGTTTGACCCAAATGAGGAGATTTGACATAAACGAAGAATTTGGAAGATTGGAATCTTCTCAACCTCCTCAGAAACTGCTAAGTATTGAATCCGAGCACACCTTGGGCCTTCGACTAAGCTTTTACTTAGCCGAGTACGAGATTTTGCCTCCCGGGCAAGGTTTACTTCTAATAGTCTTCTTAAGTGGATATCCGAGCAAGGTATGCTTTTTAGTGTTTTCCAGAGTAAGTTTCATTAATTTGGCATATCCGAGCAAGGTTCACTTTGTCAAGCATGATTGTTCTTCAAGACCAAGTATTTTACTCTTCCGAGTAAGGTATGGTCAACCAAGTCCATGAAGCCAAGTATTTGGAAGACCGGGCAAGGTATTCTTTAATAATTATGGTCCGAGTATACTTGATGAGTTAATAGAATATCTTTAAGTTATCTCGAGTAAGGTTCTGCTCAAGTAAGGTATGTACTCCCGAGTACGCCTTATCAATAAGTTGTTCAACTGATAATGAGCCGAACAGGACCATAGAAGAACAGGGTTGCTCGTAAGGATTTGTCAAGCAAAGTTTGATAAGTCCAAGAAGATTGAAGTCTACTCGGTGAATATTTTATTTGGTAAAATATTCTTTAAGTAAAGTCTACCCGGAAACTGATTCCGAGTACACTTCTATGTTTACCAAGTCTGAAGGAAGGCCGAGTACACTGCGTACTCTGAGACTGATGTTTAATGAAAAGCCTACCCGGAAGACTTGTTTTACACTTAGTATATTTTTGAATATGTAAATTGAATATGTACTATCGGATAGGGTTTCTAGAAGGAATGACAGCTGTCTTAGGTTGGCAGGCCTATAAATTGAATAATTAGGGCACGCCGCTAAGAGAAGGAGAGGACGGAAAACGAGAGAGCACAGTACGGATAAGACCGACACATTAATTGAGATAATATTTTGTGTGTGACGGCTGTCCTAGGATTCCTTCTAAACCCTAATCGATTATCCTTTTGTATGATTAACGTTGTATAAATGGTAATCTTTTGAGTGAATCCGGTGTGTGTCTTCTGTCATTGAATATTCATTGTAACCGTATGTTTGTGTGAGTTATGACATGATTGATTGAAGATCCGATCCGAATCGACCATTCATTGAAATTTGGGACCCTGACAAGTGGTATCAGAGCTTGTTGCTGCTATTTTTAGAAAAATTGTTGCTGATTAAGTTTTGAAGAAGAATGACGTAAGCAGAGCACTGTTCGATTGATTTGTGACGTCAGAAGCTCTGTTCTTCATTTTTCTTCCAGATCTACAAGTTTTAGGTGTTTTCTTTTCCTTATTTCACTTAAAGCTTTGATTTTTATTGTTGAATCTTGTTCTATTCATATCAGATACATTAGATCTAAGAATTTATTCTCATATCTGATTGTTTTACTCTATTTTTTTATAAGAACTTAACTTTTATTTTAAGAAAATGTCTGGATATGAGGAACAAGAGGTGTCTACTAATAAGATACCTAGATTGTATGGTCAAGAGAACTTTACCTAGTGGAAAGTGCTTTTTGAGGCTGCTGTTTGTTATAATGATGTGGATATGTGGAATTCTATCAAGAATGATCCATAAGCTACTGTTGAAGAAGGTGCTTATTGCTGATGTCAGAGAGAGAATGAGAAAGGTTGATGACAGAGCATTGGCTATGCTCAAACTTGGTCTGTCTTGGGAAATCCTCACAAAGGTTGCACATCATCAAAGTGCTAAGGCAATGTATGATGCAATCCTTGAGATGTATGAAGGGAACACTAGAACACACTGAGCCAAATGATGATCAAGAAGCTAGTTCCAAGAGGGTAGAGCATGATTCTGAATTGTAAAACTTATTTAGAGAGATTGATGAATTTGGAAGTGATGAACAAGAGGATGAAGAATATGTGAGGAAAAGGAAACAAAAGGAAAAGGTTTAGCAACTGATGAAGAACCTATTGTATATGTTGAGAAGGATGTATCCTTTGTAGATACTGCTGCTGCTGCTGCTCTTGCTGAGAAAGAAAGACTTATTAAAGAATCAACGGAAAGGGAAGCAATTGCCCATTCCTTGACTGGAGAAGAGTTAGCACAGCAGGACCTATTGATCAAAGAAGCCAATGTAGCAAAAGAGATATTTCAAGATGTGGCAGATCAAGAGGTGATTGAAATTTTGGTTAATCTGAACAAAAATCAAGAGTTTGATGACTCTTTGGGAAGGGTGGTAAGCAAGTTTCAGGAGCAACAATCTGAGACTGCTGAACCATCAACCAATCTAAATACTGACATGATAATACCTGAAGAGATTGGCGAGTCAATTGCATCTATGGCTGCCAAGAAATGGGCTGAACAGGTTAAGGAGGACTTGAAAAAGAACCCTACTAGTAACTGGGGAGAAAGAAGATTTGAAAAGACTTATGAAAGAAGTAAAAGAAGATCTGAACAAAGTCCTATTAGGGCCACACCTTTACAAAGTCTAGGACCTGGTGAACATAAACAAGGTGTCCCTGATGTGCCAACTATGGATGAACCAGATCATCCTGACTCTGATGAACCCAATATAGATGCCATGAATTATTTATCAGATGATGAGGAGGATGACTCTGAGGAGTCTAATGGAAAGGATGATGACAACCCTGATCAAGGAGGTGAGAAAGTTGGTACAAGCTCCACTGCTGAGACCCCTCAAGCTGAAAAGACTTATATTCAAAGAGGCAACATTGAAATCAATACAGAGGAAGTCCTAAAGAAGGTTGAGAAGAGAAAGAAAAATACTGAGCATTATAAAAATTATTTGAAAGTTAGAGGCTATTCTGAAGCTGCCTTAGAAAAATACACTGCTGACAAAATTCAAGATCTTTACAACAGTGAGAAAGTGATAGTTTCAGAAAAGTTTGTAAAACAGGATGATAAGGTGGAGTTGGAAGAATTAAAGAAGAAATATGATGGTATGTGTGGATATTTGATTGAGAAAGGCATGAGGACTGAGGTTGTAAGAAATCTGAGTAAAGAGGCAGTATTTGACCAGTATTCCAAAAGGAAAGAGAAAGAGTTAAAAAGGGTCTATACTGAGAGCTCAATCTTAAAAGAAACATCTGATGAGCCACTTGCTAAAAGAACAAGAAGACTCAGGACTGTGAGGGAAAAGGAAATGGAAAAGAAAAGACAACCGATCAACCTCCAATCCCTCAGCCAGAATAGCCTGAGGTTAAACCTGATGATGAAGAGATTGTGCCATGGGAAAATGAAGAGATGATTGGGATATTGAGGAACATATTGATAAATGAAAGGGGGATGACTGAGGCTGATTTTAATGCACTGGAAAAAATTGACTTGAGAAATCTGTTTTAATACCAGAAGGAGGAATGGATGAAAGTATTAAGGGAGGGCGAAAACCCAAGATATTTTTCAGATGGCAGGTTTGTGCCAGCTAGGTTTGCAAACACTGCAGAAATGGCCAAAATGCTGAATGACCTTCACAATGCTGGGGAGAATATCAAAGACATGGAGAATTGGCCAGTTGAAATGGTAGAAGTTGCATACAGGAAAGTATTCAATTTGGGTCCTGAAAAGCCAATGAAATCCATCCCAATCAGACCCCCATTCTCCCAAAGATTCCCAAGAGGAAGAGGCCAAGGAGGAAGAGGAGAATCAAGCAGCTCAGTACAACAAAGAACAAGACCACAATCTGATGTGGATCTACCCAGAGAGCTGTATTATGATTCAGTCACTAATTCTCTTAAAGTGATTATGGAGAGCAGGTTATTAAAAGAGATTGTGGTCAGAAGTGACTTCCGTGAGTATAATGAAGATCAATTAAGAAGAATGGCCACACTTCACTTGTATGACTACAGAAACAGGGACAGATCATCAGGAAGACAGATGAATGACTTATCAAAGTATCTACATGAAGAAGCTGATAAGGGATTCAAGTTTTTAAAAGAAAAAAGAAGTTGGAGAATGATTCAACTTCACAGATCAAAAAGGTCAGAAAAGCTGAAGAAAATGGACAGGGCTGAACTGAACTATCAAATAAGTGTCCGATATCAGAATCCACTGTCCAACATGGATACGTGTGTAAGATTGGGAAGAAGAATGAGAAGGCCAAACTATACAGTGCAGAAGAACGGTGTCATTGCTGAAGTGGAATACAAAGAAGACACTGGTTATTATGTGCTAAGAAAATCTGATGGAAAAACTTTGGCGACAATAAAAAAGGATGCAGATCTGACATGCTTACACAATGATTATCTTACAGATATAAGAGACTTGGTGATACCAGAAGGACACACTCACTACCAAGTGCTCAATATGTTCAGAGAAAGAGCTGCACCTGTAATCCAGCTGAGAAGACAAGCAGCCTACAACAAAAGAAGAAGACAAAATAGATAGAATACGCTTTGCTATGTAATGTCTTCTGACAGCTTTTACTTATGTAATTTGATTATGAAATTTGACTTTTAATTTGATGTGTATTTTTCTAAGTGTAAGTAACCATAGAGTGTTTTGGGTCAGCTGAGGTGTTCCAATCTAGGGGGAGATTGTTGGGTCAAGAAATTGACCCAAATGAAGAGATTTGACCGAAAACGAAGAATATGGAAGATTGGAATCTTCTCAACCTCCTCAGAAACTGCTAAGTATTGAATCCGAGCACACCTTGGACCTTCGAGTAAGCTTTTACTTAGCCGAGTACGAGATTTTGCCTCCCGGACAAGGTTTACTTCAAATAGTCTTCTTAACTGGATATCCGAGTAAGGTATGCTATTTAGTGAATTCCCGAGTAAGGACCACTGATTCGGCATCTCCGAGCAAGGTTCACTTTGTCATGCAGGGTTG